>NC_080042.1:83427330-83460068 GCF_012489685.1 Lotus japonicus | reverse complement strand
TGTCATCTATCACACCAGTATGAAGTTGTACCGGAGATGTTCCAAAACTTAAAAAGAATGGAACGATCTGAGAAGGTAATAGCTGAAAAAAAATGGGAAAACAATTATGAAATTGTAAAAACCATAATAAAAACACATTGAAGTTAAAAAAAAAGGAATACGAAAATTAAACTAACCAATTCGTATTGTGCACATTGACATGCTGTGAGGGTCAGTACCAACTGTGGATGTTTCCGTTCGTAAAAAACAACCACTTGAGATCCATATCATATCTATTTTTCCAAAAATTTGGACGATCCCTAGTATCAGTGACCGGGACCAAAACCCGCAAGAAGTCAAGGGGTGTTCATGTGTAACCATAGAGAGGCCTCGATACTTGATTTGAGTAAAATCTTCTTTCCAAATTGAAACATAAAAAACGTTAACATTTTCAATTTTTTTGAAAAGAAACCAGCAGTTTAGGGTATCAAAGTTGTATAGCCATCGTAGACCTATCCAACCGTTAGTCAAGCGGCATTCACCATTCTGATGGTGAAATTCAATTGTGCTATGAACACTCACGGGATCAATAATAATAATATATCCTTCAAGTATCGAGGCTAAAAACAATATTAGGGTTAGTAAAACATGAATATTGAAGGATGAGATTAGATTACAATAACACACATCAAAGACATCAAAAATTGATTTGATTTGAGAAAAAGTAGATACCTTTGTAAAGTCATGAAGAACAACGAACAGAGATCTTGAAGCCATGTAGGAAGGCTAAAAACAAAAAACGCACGAGATGGTGAAGGAGCAACGTAGGTTTAGGAGAAAGCCAAATAATGGAGAGATGAATGAAGAATACGAGTCTTATATAAGCTTTTAAATAGAGAGGGGTGTAGGTTAAGGAGAAGGGTGTACATTAAGAGGAAAGGAGGAATGATTGCCATGTATGATTTTTAATGGAATTAGCCAATCATGAGATGCCACGTAGGCGATGATTGGACCTAGAAAAACCCTTGAATGTATATATTATGGATTATCTAAGTAATTTCTACTATCTATGTTATATCAATATTAAAGAATTCACTAAATAAATTATCTATTTTCACTAATTAAATATGCATTTTAAATATTTTCACTAAATAAGAAAAATAAAATTTCATTTTAAATAGGGTAAATCATTTACCATATTGAAAACGGTAAATTATTTACCATATTGAAACGGTAAATCATTAACCGTATTTACAGTGAAACCCATGAAACCCACTCGCGGTCACCCTGTTATACGTTTAAATAAAATACGGTTAATGATTGGCCGTATTGAAAACGGTATATCATTTACCGTATTCTAGTCAGAAGGGACTTTACGGTAATTTCCCCACTTTAAGTGGGGTGGGGAGCCTAAGGGGTGGGGCGCCAAACCCAATTCCCAAGTTTTTGCCCTCGTCGCTTCAGGCTAGGGATGGCACCCGCGCGGGGCGGGGGGGCCCATCCCCACATATTTCCTCTTTCCCCGTCCCCATCCCCATTTCCCACGGCGGGGTGAATTTTTACCCCATCCCCGTTCCCTATCTTCCTACAGGTTCTCACGGGGATCCTCAGTATGTCATTAAAATTTTAAATTAAATATATAAAATACATAAGTTAATTTAATAAATTTAAAAAATACAAATGATAATGCAACTGCATCAAATTTCATACAAATGTATAACAAAGTTAAAATAATACTAAATGAAATTCATCACACAATATGTGAAGCTTACTAAATAAACAATTTAAAACGTAAAGTACTAAATTCAACTCATTTAAAATGGGAAGTATAAAACTCAATACTTTCTCAAGCATTTAACTCATCCAAAATGTGAAGTTTTCATCGTAGGTAATTCAATATTTTGAAGTACTTTATTGTATTTTTTTACTTATATATACAAGGCGGGGACCCCACAGGGCAGGGAGAGTGATCCTCATCATCGTAGGTAATTCAATATTTTGTTGTTGTTGGCTCGTCGGATTGTAGGTTGGGTAGGGTAGGTTGACCGACCCTAACCTATTATCGCCAATTTTGGCGAGTTTGTGGATTGACGAGTGTATCCATATGGACTCAATTTTGGGCATCAATTTTATTGGGCAATGAAGTGCTGCAATTTGTGTTTTGAAGTCTAAAATGAAGAGAAAGCTAGAGTTACAAGAGTTTGAGGAGCTTCATCTAAAAGCTTATTAAAACTACAAGAAATTCAAGGAGAAGACAAGACAACCATAATGAAGTGATATTGAAGAAGGAGTTTTATGTGGGTCAAAAGTTCTTCTTTTCAACTTTCATCTCAAACTTATACCCAATAAGCTTCCCTCAAGATAGGAGGCCTCTTTTATTGTCACTAACGTTTTTCCTCGTGGTGCGGTGGAAATGAAAAAGGAAAAGCTAGGATACATTTATCAAGGTTAATGGGCAAAGCTTCAAATGCTTCTAGAGAGTCCGGTGCTACAAAAAGATGTGTATTTGAAATATCTACTCTATCCCAAATGTTTAATATGGGGTATTAAATGTTAGTTAATTTGTAACATGAATAGTCATGGTTCATTTATATTTTGTTTCAGCCAATTTATCTATTTCTGTTCATGAGTCCATGCATGATAGTTTGAGTTTAATGTTTTTTATGATCATATCAAGCCAGACAAGCCTCCTTTCATTATTTATTATTTATCTCTATTTTAACTAATTATATTAATTGTAAGTGATTGCAATAAATACAAGCTCACTTTTCAAGTCTAGTGTAGAATATCCATTCTCACATACTCATCCTTGTCATGTTTGAATTGAATATGTACTTCAATGGTAATAGATATTCATATGAGTATGTATTTAACATTAGATACTATCATTGGAGATGCTTTTATGGTTGAAATGCTTCCTCAAGTTTTTGTTATTGCCTCTTAAATATTGACGCTCCCCCATTGACGACGTTAGTACCGCGTGAGTTACCATTTGTTTATATATTTTTTTTACAACAAAAAAAAATTATACTTTATTTTGTTTATATTTTATATTAAATTTGTTAAGTTCAAACGTCTAATTACATCGTTTATCATGTTTTGTACGATAACAATTTTAAAGGCATAATGGAACACTATAAATTTCATATTTTAGGAACACTTTGACTTATCGTCTATGACTATGTTGTTTTGTTCAAGTCTAAACAGCCTACACAAAACGACAGTTCAATCCCTGTGAAGAAGCTACATTCTATTGGTCAAAGCGCATCGTCTTACTCAAAATGACCATTGGAAGAAAGAAGATCATCTAACCGAAGAAGATCGTCTGAAGAATGAGCGTTATCTTTGAATCACAAAAAGATATTAGACAAACTTGGAGAAGAAGTTTCAAGAGGAGAGCACGTGATCTGACAAAGCACAATGGCCAAAGCTGGAGTACAACGTTGTCACCATCACGCTGCCATATTTGCTTCTCAACGGATAGAAGTAAAGACCAATGCTATCTACCAACTGACAGACTACTTCTTTTGGGCAAAAAGTCTTCATCAAATAGTGTCATGCATTTAATGTACCTGACACAAGTACACTAAAGCACCGTTTGATCCAACGACTAGAATCTTTGTGAAATTTTTTGACATTGTCTGCTTCAATAAGAGAACCATACCCTGAGTCAAATCCTCTTATCTCACTTTCTCTAGACTTAGAACATAAAGTATAGCCTCAAAGTCAATTCTCACTTCAAATACTTTATAACTCCAGAGCTTGAAAGTCTCTACAATCGCTCTTGTAAGATATATACTAACAAAAGATGCCATCATTGATGAATGAATATTTTAATTTTGCCGTGAATGGATACTATAACAATCAATTTAATTTTCTTTTGCAATTAACCGTAAAAAATAAAGTAAAAAAGAAGCATATTTTAATAATTCTTTTTTTAATTGATGAATGTATAATATAATTTTTTTTAAACGTGAATTGATACTAATTTTTTTTTAAATTCGACTGCAAATATATTAAAGGCCAACCGGCAAAAGGTTCATTACATCAGCATCAATAAGCGGTGCGGCGGCTAAAGGGACCTCTTCCACCCATACCATATTGGTATAAGCTTCCGCGCTCTTAGCCAAAAAATCCGCCACCGCATTGCTCTTACGGCGAACAAACATAACAGAAACTAAATCAAAAGCAGAACTCAATAAACGACAATAACTAATAATAGAACTCAAATACGACCGGCCATCCTCCTTTGCATGCTAGTGGTTAAACAACTGCAGACAATCTGTTTCCAATGAAATCCGCCGGAAACCCAAATCAATAAACAGTTGTAAGGACCACCTCATGGACATTGCTTCAGCCAGAATAGGAGTGGTAACATGAACTGGATAGGAGCACGCAGAGGCCATCACCTCGCCTCTATGTTTACGAACCACCATACCCAAACCGACCGGTCTCCCATCCACGAATGAAGCATCAAAATTGCACTTATAAGTGCCACGAACAGGTCCACGCCAAGCCACATTTCTCTCAATCGTAGCTGGAGCTGATGCACCAATGCGCACCTCCGCCTGCACGCTTGCTACTCGCTGGAGAATGTGCTCCGTTGAAGAAGGTCGCTGCTGGAACTGGTGGTGATTACGGGCCTCCCACATCATGTAAATAGTTGTCTGGACTAGAGCCATAACTTCACTATCATGCAGCTCATGAATGTGTCTCCAAAAATCTGCAAACGTGAGAAAATTATCAACGCGGAGAGACAGAGGTGATGCAAACCAGACCTGACAAGCCGCTGGACAATGCATAAAAAGGTGCTCCTCCATCTCACTCTCTTCAGCACACAGATTGCAGCCTGGGTCTACATCGACATGGCGCCGAAACAACTTCGCTCTCAAAGGAAGATAACTTGAAACCACTCTCCAACTCACTTCCTTGCATCGAGGTAAGGCCGTGTGTTGGTCAATCCGCAAGTGTACGGAATTCACCCGGTTTTAATTTATCGAACCACAGGGAATTGGTGTGGCAATTCAGTTTAAGATCCAAGTTTAAGGTTGAAAAGCAAGTAAAATTCAGTTTTAATAATTGGTTGTTTCTTGAGTTTGTAAAGAGACAAGTAATCAAGTAATAAAGTGATTGAAAAACAGAGATGAGATTGCCTTGGGTTCTTGTTCAACTATTTCAGTTTTAGCAAACCTTCCTATTCAATTAATCCTGAGTCTCTCCTTGATGTTCTAGCCTAGATAGTCATCTATCGATGCCTCGTAAAGAAAACCCTTTCTAATCAAAAGATAGATTCAATTCCTTGATAACCTAAACATTTGCTAGAAGCACTAAGCATACAAATCAGGCCAACAAACCCCAACCCTTCCTCTATTCCTAGTAGCAAGTATAGAAGGAGTAATCTCACAACAAGTCCCAATTCTATAACAAACTATCGTTATGATTATAGAAAAGTAAGAAGCTAGCATGCATTCAAGCTTGAAAGATAAAGCATAGAGGTGAGATTCAAGGGTTTACTCAGAACATCATGAATAGAAATGGATTGAAAGCTAAAACATCCAAAGTCTCCCAAAGAACCCAAAACAAAAGGGGTTTTAGCCAAACATGGCTATGGAATCCATGCTAGAAAGTAAAGATAAAACCTAGGTCATAAGGCCTAGGGAAAGCTCCCAAAGCTCCAGAACTCAAGCTCTCTCTTCTAACTTATGAAAAAAAATGATAAAAATGACAAAATGTTCAAAAGAAATGACAAAAAGCCTATTTATAGGTGGACTGGGCGAGCCCCTAGAGGGGCAACGCCCCGCATGTAGCCCGCCCAGAGGCGGGGTCCTGGCCTTAAATCGGGCCTTGATCTCGGAGGCCCAATTGGCCCAATAGGTGGTACCCAAGCTCTATAAATAGGAGGTAGTTATCAATTGGAGGGGACTTTTGGCTCATTGATGAAATTACACATGAAATTCAGCATTCTCTCTCTCATTCTCTCACTCTCTAGCACAATCTCTCTACCCTTAGGTACTATACCTCTCTTCAATGTTCATTCCCAGAACATTTGGCGCCGTCTGTGGGGACCATAAACACCATCGCCGGAGGATTTGGCGGCGGTGGCGACACTCGTGCGGCGCGGAAACGCCATGTTCGTGCCGTTAACTCCGTCCATGAGGTCGCTTTTGGATTCGTACACCCTGACATAACAATCTCGATGGCAGACTTTGAGGGGATAAAGCCTCATAAGGACGACCCGATCGTGGTGCAGTTAAGGATGAACAGTTTCAACGTTAGAAGGGTACTCCTGGATCAGGGTAGTTCGGCTGATATTATCTATGGTGATGCATTTGACAAGTTGGGACTAACTGACAATGATCTGACCCCATATGCGGGAACCTTGGTAGGTTTCGCGGGGGAGCAAGTAATGGTGCGGGGATACATTGATCTAGACACAATATTTGGGGAAGATGAGTGTGCGAGGGTTTTGAAGGTAAGGTATCTGGTTCTCCAGGTGGTGGCATCTTACAATATCATCATTGGGCGAAATACATTGAATCGCCTTTGTGCTGTAATTTCAACAGCACACTTGGCGGTCAAGTATCCGCTAAGCAGTGGAAAGGTGGGAAAGCTGAAGGTGGACCAGAAGATGGCGAGGGAGTGTTACAATAATTGCCTTAACTTGTACGGCAAGAAGAGTGCGTTGGTCGGTCATAGATGTTATGAAATAGAAGCTTCGGATGAAAATCTCGACCCCCGGGGCGAAGGGCGAGTAAATAGGCCCACGCCAATTGAGGAAACGAAGGCACTAAAGTTTGGCGATCGCACTTTGAAGATCGGGACCAGACTGACGGAAGAGCAGGAGACGCGCCTGGCAAAACTGCTTGGGGAGAATTTAGACTTGTTTGCTTGGAGCTGCAAAGACATGCCTGGAATTGATCCAAACTTCATCTGCCATCGATTAGCATTGAATCCAAGCGTCAAGCCAGTTTCACAACTCAGGCGGCGTTTGGGTGGCGACAAGGGGAAGGCGGTGCAACAGGAAGTCGACAAGTTGCTGACGGCAGAGTTCATCAGGGAAGTGAAGTATCCGACGTGGCTGGCGAACGTCGTAATGGTGAAGAAGGCGAACGGGAAATGGCGAATGTGTGTAGATTACACAGATTTAAACAACGCATGTCCAAAAGACTCGTATCCCCTTCCCAGCATCGATAGCCTTGTTGATGGTGCCTCGGGCAACGAACTGCTTAGCTTGATGGATGCTTATTCTGGCTATCATCAAATCCGCATGCACCCGGCAGACGAAGACAAAACGGCTTTCATGACCGCCAGAGTCAATTATTGCTATCGCACCATGCCGTTTGGACTAAAGAACGCTGGGGCAACTTACCAAAGATTGATGGATAGGGTTTTTGCTGGACAGGTGGGAAGAAACATGGAGGTTTACGTTGATGATATGATTGTTAAATTAGTACGTGGTTTGGACCATCATCAAGATCTGGAGGAAGCATTTGGCGAGATAAGGAAGCACAATATGCGCCTCAACCCGGAGAAATGCTCTTTCGGTGTTCAGGGTGGCAAGTTTTTGGGGTTCATGATCACATCCAGAGGAATAGAGATAAACCCAGATAAATGCAAGGCGATTCAGCAGATGAAAAGCCCTTCTAATGTGAAAGAGGTCCAACGTCTAACAGGGCGAATAGCAGCATTATCTCGGTTTCTTCCCAAGTCTGGCGACAGATCTTTCCCTTTTTTCAAGTGTCTCCGCAAGAATGTCGCATTTGAGTGGACAGCGGAGTGTGAGGAAGCTTTTGTTCGCCTCAAGGAACTCCTATCGTCGCCGCCAATCTTGTCGAAACCAATACAGGGACACCCGCTGCATTTGTATTTTGCTGTGAGCGATAGTGCTCTGAGTTCTGTGATGTTGCAGGAGTTAGATGGCGAGCATCGAATTGTTTATTTTGTTAGTCACACACTCCAGGGCGCAGAGGTCAGATATCAAAAAATTGAGAAGGCGGCGCTGGCGGTCCTCATCACCGCCCGGCGGTTGAGACCTTATTTTCAGAGTTTCCCCGTGAAGGTGCGGACGGATTTGCCCTTGAGACAAGTATTACAAAAACCGGATTTATCGGGTAGATTGGTCGCCTGGTCGGTTGAATTGTCAGAGTATGGTTTGCAATATGACAAGCGGGGCACGGTTGGTGCGCAGTCATTAGCTGACTTTTGGTTGAGTTGACTCCAGATAGGTTCGAAAGAGTGAATACTCAGTGGACTCTCTTCGTGGATGGATCCTCCAACAGTAGTGGCAGTGGAGCGGGAGTAACGTTAGAAGGGCCAGGGGAACTAGTGTTGGAGCAATCGCTGAAATTCGAGTTCAAAGCAACGAACAACCAGGCAGAATATGAAGCTCTCATCGCAGGATTGAAGTTGGCGCGGGAAGTGAAGATCAGGAGTTTGTTGATAAGGACGGACTCACAATTGGTGGAGAATCAAGTGAAGGGAACTTTCCAGGTCAAAGATCCCAATCTGATCAAGTACCTTGAGCGGGTACGGTATTTGATGACACTTTTTCAAGAGGTCGTAGTAGAGTACGTTCCTCGGGCAGAAAATCAGCGGGCGGACGCGCTGGCCAAATTGGCGAGCACGCGGAAGCCCGGCAATAACAAAAGTGTGATTCAGGAAACGCTGGCGTACCCAAGCATCGAAGGCGAGCTCATGGCTTGCGTGAACAGAGGGGGGACATGGATGGGTCCCATAATATCTATCTTGGCGGGGGACCCGGCAGAAGTGGAGCAATGCACGAAAGAACAACGGCGGGAGGCGAGCCACTATACTCTCATTGACGGACACTTGTATCGCCGTGGTTTTACAGTGCCGTTGTTGAAATGCGTACCGCCAGAGAAGTACGAGGCGGTAATGTCTGAGGTACATGAAGGAGTGTGCGCGAGCCACATCGGGGGAAGGTCTTTGGCTTGCAAGGTGTTGAGGGCGGGTTTTTACTGGCCCACCCTCAGGAAAGATTGTATGGATTTCGTGAAGCAGTGCAAGAAATGTCAAGTGTTCGCGGATTTGTCTAAAGCTCCGCCAAAAGAGTTGGCAACAATGAGCGCCCCATGGCCTTTCGCCATGTGGGGTGTGGACTTAGTAGGACCTTTTCCGACCGCCAGAGCACAAATGAAGTTTATATTAGTGGCGGTGGACTACTTCACTAAGTGGATTACTTCTGCAAAGATAGTCAATTTCTACTGGAAGCGTATTGTTTGCAGGTTCGGGATCCCAAGGGCGATCGTGTCTGACAACGGGACCCAGTTTTCAAGCAGCCAAACAAGGGAGTTTTGCAGGGAAATGGGCATACAGATGAGGTTCGCCTCTGTTGAGCATCCGCAGACGAACGGGCAGGTGGAATCTGCAAACAGGGTAATCCTACGAGGACTAAGACGACGGCTTGCGGAGGCTAAGGGAGCTTGGTTGGATGAACTTCCGGCGGTTCTGTGGTCGTACAACACCACTGAGCAATCTACTACAAGGGAAACTCCCTTTAGAATGACCTATGGGGTAGATGCCATGTTGCCGGTGGAGATTGACAACTTTACATGGCGGACTCAACCAGGTTTTGAAGGGGAAAATCAGGCCAACATGGCGATGGAGCTGGACCTTTTGTCGGAAACGCGCGACGAGGCGCACATTCGGGAAACAGCGATGAAGCAGCGCGTGGCGGCAAAGTTCAACAGCAGGGTTCGCGTCCGAGATATGCAGGTCGGCGACCTGGTCCTCAAGTGGCGATCGGGAGCCCCGGGGAACAAGCTTACTCCTAACTGGGAAGGGCCTTACCGCATTGTTAAAGTTCTTGGTAATGGGGCCTATCACTTGGAAGAGCTTGACGGAAGGCGGTTACCTCGGTCGTTCAATGGTTTGAACTTGCGCTACTATTATAGTTGATCGCCGGCGAGAAAGTGAACAAGGCGGAGTCGCTGGGGCCAGATATCTTTGAAATTTTCTGAAGTGCTTTTAAATTCTCCAATGTATTGCAGTAACAAAGCGCGCTCTTTTTCTCCGGAAGGAGTTTTTTAATGAGGCGCTCCATCAATAAAATAAAACGAAAATTCACGAAATTCGTGTACAAAAATTCCAGGGATTCCCCTGACGATCGGAATTGCCGATCGACATAAAGAATTACGGCGATCACTAAGTGGGACAAGCTTGATCCCCAAAGGGGCTTGCTGGAACCCTGAAGGCGGCGGCGATTCCACAAATGGCCTTTGACGCCTGGGAATCACCCCCGGAAAGTCTGACGTGATCGCCGGTCCCGTAAACGATGTGCTGGGTAAGTCTCGCCAGAATACGACGAGCTCCGTTAACTAGGCAAAAGTCTTGGGACCCCCAAATGGCCATTGGGACCCAAGCATTGTAAGCCCCGAGCGGGCAAAGCCCTCGAGAATGGAGGCCATTTGTCCCTTTGTGGAAAATGATAAAGTCTTGGCGGGGAAATGTCAAGCAACAAGTCCTAGTTAAAATTAACGCACAGAATCGTTAGGCGTAATTCAATCATACGACGCGTGAAAAAATAGCGCGAGATATAAGGCGGAAGGTATGCGGCGAAAGCATTCCAACATGATTTACAAAATATCCGACGGCGATATGAAAAGTATGGCGAAGGGTTGCTTATATATATATATATATAAATGGCGGAAAAGTGCATGACAAAAAGACAGGAAAAGGCTAAGTGACATTAAAATTACATTGTTCATTGTTTATCCTTTTCTCCTGTTTCTTCTTCTTCCTCTTCTTCTTCTTCTTCAGTCGCCGTCCAGAGGTGTTGGTCGATCAAGGGAGGGTCGTCAGGGCCAACTAGTCCCTCAGCGGTTATCTCTTTCATCACTCCCGTGGCGCTGAAATCAAGGTTCGGGTACAAATGCTGGGCCTGATCTTTAGCAAGGTAGAAGCCGCGCTCACGATTGTCAAGGGCAATGTCAGCAGCTTGTTCCCTCGCCTCAGTGGCTTTGGCTTTCTCCGTCGCCAGCTCGTCCTCTAGCCCTTTGATCTTTGCCAGTTGGGAGGCAATTTCAGCATCTTTCGCGGCGAGGGCCTCGGCATGAGTTTCGGTCGCCTTCTTGATCTCCTCGGACGTAGCCTGCATCACCGCCTCCATGTCAGACTTCGCCAAGGCCAAGGACTCTGCAGACTTTTTCTCTTGCTCCGCCAACGCCTTCTTCACTGATTCCAGCTCAGCGCGCAATGTGGCGAGCTCGGACTCCTTCGCAACCAACACCTCGCCTCTGGCGATCAGGTCTTTCTCAGCTTGCTCTTTTTCCTTCTTGCAAGCTTGAAGACTTGCGTCAAGGTCATCCGCTTCTTCCTTCATCAGCGCCAGCTGATCCTCCAGTTCGCCGATTTTAATTCCCGCCGTGCCAATCATCTTGTCGGCATAGACTTTGTCTTTTCCTGCTTGCGTCGCCAGTTTGTCGAAACGCTTTTCCCAAGCAGCGGCGGCTTCTTGATGCTTAAAACTCTCGGTTTTCAACCGCTCAGCTTCAACGGTGGCGGCGTTGAACTTATCAAACGCGTGAGCAAAAATGCACCCCGCACGTAAAAGGCAGGCAAGGGTTTCCTCTTTAGTCTCGGTGAGGCCTCGGCTCAGCACTTCTTTTTCTATGGCATCGCGGTTGAGGCCAGTGAGCAGGAATTCTGAGGGTTCGACGGCGTTGGGGAGCATACTGTAATAGCTTGAAGAGCCGACCTCGGGGGCAGGAGCTTGCTCAATCTGGGCTGCCTCAGAGGTAATGGTGGCGCCGGGGCAGGATCTTTCCTCTTGATGAGGCGGAGAAGGCATGGGGCCCCCATCGTTTGTTGGGAGTGGGCTAGGAGGTGCGTCCTGGCGGGCAGGAGATGCGTCCTGGCGGGCAGGAGATGCGTCCTGGCGGGTGGGAGATTTTGGGATTTCATTTTCTTTTTCTCTCTCCCCGGCGGGAAAATCGGAGGACGCAGCAGCATTGGTGGCAGCGGGTTTCTCAACAGCCGGAGATTGGGAAATGATGGTGTTTGTGTCAGTGGAGGTGGCTATGGCAACGGAGGAGGCGATTGCGACGCCAACAGTGGACTCGGCGCCAGCAGTGGACTTGGCGGCATTAGTGGCGGAAGTAGGAGCCGGGACGGTGGTTGTCTCGGCGGCGAAGGAGGCTTCCGCGACATTTTTACCTTTAGGCGCGGCAGCAGTGGAGGTCTGAGCGCCAGGGTTGGAGGTGCCGGCGCCGGAGGAGGCTTTGACCAATTTCCTCCTCTTGGGAGCTTTGGCGCCCTCAGTATGGTTCTCGGCACCGCCCCGTTTTTTCCCATCGCCTTCAGTGTTGAACTTTGGGGAAAAGCGGGCCATTCTCCTCTCGCGAGCCTTCAGGAGCTCGGCGTTTGTGAAGTTCATAACTTCTGCAACAAAGAAAAACATCAGTAACAACATAAGAGGCGAGAAGGAAAAATGTCGATAATAGGGGTAAGCCATGGGCGACCTAAGTATTTGGGGGTCCTTGAGGAGCCAGCGCCCTCAAGGACTGTTGAGCAGTCAAGGATGGGAAGCGGGGCGAGAAGATTCAGGAAGGCTTTGTCATTGACAGACAAAGATTCCTCTGAAGGGTCGGTGATCCCGTTGGGTTTCTCCGTCCAGTAAAGAGGGAACAGGGCGGTCCCGTCCCTAAGGGTAAATGCCTCTGGGTAGGCGGGGTGCACCGCCACACGAAAATACTTCCGTGCGAAAGAGGACTTCGCGTTACTCTTGTGAGGATTCAGGCACTTCCGGCCGGCCCGGGCCTTTAGGGAAATCCATCCTTTGTTTTTGATGGATTTGGGATCGACATCGTAAAGGTAAAAGAAACTGGTAGGAGATGGAGCGATGCCAACCGCGGCGCATAAGATTTCAAAGCACCGAATGAAGGCCCAGGCGTTGGGGTGGAGTTGACAGGGAGCCGCGTTGATGTCACGAAGGACGGCTTGGACGAAGGGCGAGAAAGGAAGCCTGATTCCAAGCTCGCTGAACATGTATTCGTAGGCGAAGAAAAAGTGGGATCTTTTTACGTCGCCGTTTGGCTTATGGAGCCAGGGGCGATCCCCGGGACTGCAAATCCAGACCCTGAGTTTGGCGTTAAACTCATCGTCATGGGACAAGCCACCCAGGGAACTCACGAATTGCACAATGAGGTCGCTATCTTGGAAGATGGAGGGTTGGTCTATAGCCTCGTGTTTGGGGGCTACTTGGACTGGAAGGGGCAGAGTGGCGTAGGTTTTTAGCCGGTAAGCAGGGATCTCTGAAGCCTCTAAATGAAGACCACCGGCAGCGGTGGAATCAGGGTCGCTCTCGGAGGAGGAAGAGGAGTGATTAGGGGAGGTAGGGTTTGAAGCCATTTTTAGAAGTCAGCAAAAGTAAAAGAAAGGAAAAGATGAGTATGTAAATGATGCAGAGAACAGGACAGTAGGACTCACCGGAGTAAGAAGTGAAGAGTGGGTAGCGGAAAGGGTGATAAGCAACGGCTCCAGAACGGAAGTGGGCAGAGGGAGTCTGGTAAGCGATTAGGGAGGTAAAGAGAGGTTTCGGAAAGGGGTGATTGTAGGGAAGAAGGGTTTTTATAGGAAAAGGTGGAAGATTGGAAGAGTGACGCGTGGTGGGCGCGTGAGGAAGGTTGGAAGTCATGATGGTTTTTTGGGGAAGTGGGTTGCGTGCAAGGGGGAGTTAATGCGCATGATGGGATGGTTACGAAAAGTGAAGTGACGATTCCGGAGAAAGAGGGAGACTGAGGTAACTGACGCATCACGTGGGGCAGTTAGAGATTTGAAAGGATTTTGAAATAAGAGAAAGCGTGAAAGGCCTTGCCACTGAAGAAGCCGAACGCCATCGCCTGGCAGGTGACGCCAGCAACAGTCTAGTCGCTTCAGAACGATGCCCGCCGGCGAATGATCACGTACCTGTTCCAGTAAATCGCCGGCGTGGAGCGATCGCTCTCGCCGCTCGTGGACTTGTGGACTTGTGGACTTGCCAGCTCGGGTTGCTCGCCAAGTCAGTGGACTAGGTGGCCAAAGATGTTAATTTCCTTTTGCTCACGCCATGTTGGCGACGTAGTTTACCACGCTTTTCTCAAGTCATGTTGACAGCTTAGATTCCAGTGTACAATAGGACACGTGTAAAGGCATTTAAAAGACACACTTAGCTCTCATACTTCGAGCTCGGTGTCTTGTGGACTAGTGGACTGGGCGAGCCCCTAGAGGGGCAACGCCCCGCATGTAGCCCGCCCAGAGGCGGGGTCCTGGCCTTAAATCGGGCCTTGATCTCGGAGGCCCAATTGGCCCAATAGGTGGTACCCAAGCTCTATAAATAGGAGGTAGTTATCAATTGGAGGGGACTTTTGGCTCATTGATGAAATTACACATGAAATTCAGCATTCTCTCTCTCATTCTCTCACTCTCTAGCACAATCTCTCTACCCTTAGGTACTATACCTCTCTTCAATGTTCATTCCCAGAACAATAGGCAAACAGGTCGAGTCTAGGCGCTCAGGCGCCAATTAAGCACGCCTGAGCGCCAATTCCAAGCTGAAAACATGCTCTCTGGAAGTAATTGGCGCTCAGGCGCTCAATCAGGAGCGCTCAGGCGCCAATTCCTTTCTAGCATCTTGTAAACATCGATCCAATTGGCGCTCAGGCGCTCAACACGAGAGCCTGAGCGCTCTCTACATGCTAGAAAGCCTCTTGACCTTCTTCTTAACTCCCCTTTAAGCCTCCCTTCAATTTTCCAAGCCTTTTGACCTTCTTTCTTCATTAGTTTTCAGACCTAGCTGCTTGGAAACAAAGAAAGGAAAATATCTAGGATTTCCAAGAGTTTATTAGCACAAAAGACCCTCAATTCAAGTAGAAAAGATATGCAAGTCTTAAACTTACTTAAAATGCATGAAAGGTCCCTATAAAACTATGAAATTACCAAAACAAAGTAAAAACACAAATAAAGATAAAAATGCATGAGAATGCATGAAACACTACATGAGACTCAACAAAAAGACTCAAAACAAACTAAGAAATGACCCTAAAAACACTACTAAACTAGGGTCATCACCGTGGATGCCCAAAATCCTTTCCAGAACCCCGTCGTGAACAAAACAAATGAGGATGATGAAGGAGCTTCACGGGACGCTTGGTGCATTAGGAAGTTGTAACCTGCCTTAGAATGTACTGACCTCTTGAATCTGTGGGCCAAAACAGCACATCCCGGCCACCATTTATGCTCAAAGGGATTGAAAGAATTTCCTCAGCTGTGCTTGGACTGAAAACATGTTCTATCAAGTCCCTCTTCCAGCTATATTGCTCGTGGTTAATTAAATTGGCCACCTTTGATAGTGCTAGTTTTGCAGCAAGGTCTTTCCTATAGACAGGAGAAGATCCACTAGGCAACCATTTATCAGTCCATAAATTGACTTGGGTTCCATCCCTAATCCTCCACATTCCCCCACGCTAAAAAATCCAACTAGTTTTCATGATACTAGACCATGCATAGCTAGGGCGAAAACCTTTTTTAACCAACCTTAAATCACAGTTATTAAAATAGACCGCCTTGAAAATTCGCACCAAAAGGCTCTCTGGTTTAGTGTAAATACTCCACCAATTTTTTGCCACCAAACCCAAGTTTAAAGATTTAAAGTTTCTAAATCCCAAGCCACCATTTGTTTTACTCTTGCATAGGTTCTCCCACTTTGTCCAATGTAGACCTTGTGGAGATGGATCTCCGCCCCAGAATTTTTTTGAGATATCTGCACATAAACCATTAGGTAAAACAAAGCATGACATAACATAAGAGGGTATCACTTGCACTACAGATGTAATTAAAACTTCCCTCCCTGCTCATGATAAGAATTTCTCTTTCCATCCTTTAAGCTTTTCCAAACTCTATCCTTGACAAAACTAAAGATTCGGGATTTAGACTTACCAATGATGATCCGTAATCCCAAATACTTGTCATAGCTTTCCACCGCCTTTACATTCAACAGCTGCTTAAGCTCATGAAAACTATTATCAAGTACGTTTCAGCTTACAGAAAGCATATATTTGTCAAGATTAATCATCTGGCCAGAAGCTCTCTCATGGATGGTGAGAATATTTTTCAGGCACTGGGCCTCCTCAACCCTTGCTCGAGCAAACAGGACACTGTCATCTGCAAACAGCAAATGTGAAATGGCAGGAGCATGCCTACTAATTTTAAGGCCAGTAAGGTAAGACGAAAGAATAGATTTTTCAATAAGAGCTGAGAAAACTTCCCCTCATAGGATAAATAAATAAGGAGATAGAGGGTCCCCTTGTCTAAGTCCCCTATGTGGCTCAAAACCAGGCTGAGGGTTTCCGTTTAACATAATAGAAAAGCACACTGATGTCACACAATACATAATAAGACTTACCTAGCTATCAGGAAAACCCATCTTTTTTAGTACTGCCTCAAGAAAGGACCATTCAATACGGTCATATGCTTTGGACATGTCCAATTTTAGCGCCATAGTGCCATTACGGCCAGTAATTTTCTTCTTCATATAGTGGAAGCATTCATATGCAATCAACGCATCATCAGTAATTAAACGCCCTGGGACAAACACACTCTGATTTTCACTAATAAGATCCGGCAAAATCAATTTTAGCCTATATGCAATTATCTTAGTGACAATCTTAAAGATAACATTGCATAAACTGATAGGTCTATATTGATTCACCTGCTCAGCCTTTTTAATCTTAGGGATAAGAACCAGCAAAGTATGGTTAATAATACCTGGTGATAGAGCACCACTCAAAATTTGAAGACAAAACTCTGACACCTCCTCCCCTATAACATTCCAAAAATTTTGATAAAAGAATGCAGGAAGACCATCAATGCCTGGCGCTTTTGTTGGGTGCCTCTAGAATAGCGCCTCCTCAACCTCCTCCTTGCTGAAAGGTTCGTTGAGGATGGTCAGATGAGCTGTAGAAATGCGACCTGTAACCAAAGAAGTTACCTCCTCCACCCCCGAAGGATGTGAAGTGGCAAAAAGGTTAGTAAATTAGTCCATAAGAACCCTAGAAATGTCTTTATCCTCTTCAAATTTCCTTCCTCGGTCATCTCGGATTTGCTCAATCATATTCCTCTTACGCCTTTGGGACGCTTTCTGATGGAAATTTTTTGAGTTTTTATCTCCATGTTTTAGCCATGTCGCTCTTGATCTCTGACCCCACCAGATCTCTTCCTGCTCCAACAAGTTATCTAACTCTTTTGATGCCTCCCTAGTTGCCAACCTCACTTGCTCTGTTTGGGTTTTTCCCTGAAGGTCTTGCAACAAGGCTTGCTGATCAGCAATTTTCTTGGGTAAGTCTCCAAACTTGGATTTGCCCCAACCATCAAGAGCACTACTCACGTTTGCAATTTTGGTAAGAAAATCTCTTCCCCCATTGCACCATGATTCAGTTACAACCTCTGCACACTCAACTCCTTCCTGAAGCCATAACTCCTCAAACCTGAACATATGCGTCCTTTCTTCAATAGTTTCCAGAGCGGTTCGATTATTAGACCAAGTGAACCGCTTCCCTGAGAACTCCACCTCAAATAGGCCCCGATCTCTACACATCTGATTAGCCCACTCAATATGTCCCAAATCGGGAGGGTCCCCACCCAATTTATCAAAGGGGGATAGGACATCATTAAAGTCTCCGATCATCACACAGGCCTTCGGGTCCTGGGGAAATTTTTTTATAAGGTTCCATGTCTCTATTTTCCTACCTTCCTCCGGATAGCCATAAAGGCCAACCATTGTCATAGGGGCTGCCTCATCAGGGTGCAAAATAGTGCACAAAATATGATGCAATGATGCATTAATAATTTCCAATTGAATATCACTGCGCCACAAAAAGCATAAGCCTCCTGCTCTAGATTTCCCTCGCCCTGCACAATGAGCTGGAAAAATATTAGGTAAACCACAAATACCTCTATGTTGAAGAGCCTCTGATGTATGCAACTTAGTCTCCATAAGGAACACCACGTCGGGATCTTTGGAGGGGATGAGTTTTTTTAAAACCCGTATTGTCTGTAGGTTCCCAAGCCCAAGATAGTTCCACGATAGGATCTTCATTGAGGCGGGCGGGACTGCTCATCCGCAGCCTCCACCTATGCCAATCCATCATCAGTATTTTTCTTCTTTAGAGGGGGTGAGAACTCCGTGCTCAAAGGCACAAGTATGGAAGATGACACACTAGACCTCTTCATTGGAGGGATATCATGTTTTGTGCCCCCTCCTGCTCCTCCTCCCTCACGGATCACCACACCTCTTGCTCTATATGTATTGTCACGTGTTCCTGTTTTGTGAATGGATACTATACTTGAACGATATATGATTTTAATTTTTTTTTCAATTAACCGTTAAAAAAGATAAAAGTAAAAAAGAAGCATATTTTAGAGGGACCAAATTAGCCGATAATCATCTTTTGCATTTTTTTAATGTTTACAATTGAAAACTTTGCTCCTTATATTATAATGGTGTGAACCCAAACCAAATGATAGTAAAAAACTAAAAATACAGTCTTTGATTGTATTATATTCATTCTCATTGTACTAATGAATCTGTTATAAGTTTCAAAAAAAAAAGAATCTGTTATCCTTTGAAAAAAAAAATTATTTCCTAATGTGTTGGGCTATGGTAAAGAATATACTTCCCTGTTATGAAGAGATGCTGAAAGAATATTGCATACATTTGCGCCTTGTCGTTTCCTACATCCTAGCGATGAGGGCTCCGGGTCAAACTCTCCACAGGTGACTAACGTAGATGAGGATCTTTCCGAGCATGTTGAGGTTGCTGTCCTACCGTCCGTTGCTGAAGCTGCTACACCAGTGGAGTCAGAGGCGAAGGTTAACCATGATGAGCCAGAAGTCAAGGTTCCAGTCAAGAAGCGGCAGAGACTTTGCGGGTGGCTTGAGGAGTCCGATTCTGAGTGATGTTTGTTTCCTTTGGGGGTCGAGTGATGCGTAGCACTGAACTATCTTGTACTTATTTTATTTTTCAAAGGATATTTGATGTATTTAGATTTTGGGCCTTAGCCCGTGGTTTTGGATAATGTTTATGTTGGATTATTACTTTTAATTGAAGAGTTGTTTAATACAGAAGTTTATGTTGTTATTCATTTCCGCGAGTTTGTAAACTTAAGTATTGAAGAGTTTTTATAAAAAGAATCTTGTCAGTAAATAAAGATTAATTAATTGAACGACGAAAATTCTTTACGAAAATTGTGACGTTTGGATTACTGTGTGACACTCGAGAAATCGGGGCGTTACGACTACCACCACCCTCCACCATCACCGCCGCCACTATTGCCACCACTACAACCACCGTTGCCGCCACCACCACCACTGTCGTCGCTGCCACCACCACGCTCCACCACTGCCACCATAGTTGATACCTTCATACCACCACTGTCGCCGCCCCCACCCTCTACAACCACCGACACCATCCACCACCGCCATTACTGCCACTACCGCCGCCACCACCATCCACCACGATTGCCACCATCATGACCTTTCAATACCACCACTACCACATTACCAGTGTTGCCACCAAATTATACAGTGTATGACCAAACGCTGTATAGTATTAAAATTTTATCAGGCCTTATCCTATCAGGCCTAATATAATCAGGCCTTATACTATCAGGCCTTATACTATACATTGTACCAAACAGGCCCTAAATTTGATTCAGCCCAACTCGATCATGTTTGGTCAAATCGGTTCCAATTTTCGCATCGCGACTCAGTTTCAGTTTCTATTCTCTGGACATTTGTTTTAATTATTGGCTTTGCCCAAATGTGGTTGTACTGTAGAACATCTAGTTTGCAGGATTTCGTTTAGGCAATTCAATTGCAGGATCTAAGGTAAACAAAACTAGAGGGATAAATACCACTTCAAAGATAAAAAATAACCAAGAAAATATTTCGTGCTACAAAATCTGTTCTATTTGCTGTAAATATGATCGGGAGGACCAAGCTACCCGGTGAGAAGGGGCAGCGGAGAGAAGTGGGGGACTGGTGAGCCGGCGAGCTGGACGATCCCGGGAGGGGCTCCTGCAAGGGACTCTGATGCTAAAATAAGTAGAGGTATAAATAGGAAGGAAGGTTGAATGATGAGAATAAGTTACCTTAGCATAAAGGGAAAGCCTCCCTTATATACACGTAGAGGGATTAGGGTTGGAGCCATGCATCGTCATGCATGGTCCGTACCGGTTGGTTGCGGGTCGTTGGATCCTCTGTCCCTCATGCTGTAAGGCAGTGATCTAACGGTCCAGGGTTCCTAGGGATTTGCACTCAACCACTCTAGTTCTGTAGGGTGGTTGGCTTAGGTCAACTCCTAGGTGGTGGGGTCCGCCACGGCCTTGTACGACCCAGTGGGCCCGGTGGCTATCTTAGAGACAGGTACCGTCCCTTCTGTGGTCGTCCAAACAGGCCCCGTCCTGGAGGGTGATCGGTCCCAATGCTATCTTGAGGCAAGGCGCCCTACGCGGGCGATTGTCTGCTCCGGGTGCAAGCCTCGGCCCAGTCGTGGTCTCAGGTGGTCGCCTCAGAGATGGTATCTGTCCCGGTCGCTTCTAGGGTGGCCCTGATCGTTCTAACTCGGGCCTTCTCGGAACAGTAGTCCCCCAGCTCTGGTCCACCACCTAGGTGGAGCATGAGCTTAAGGGCGAGGTTGCCTCCGGGTGGCCCTGATCATCCTTACTCAGGCCTTCCCTGAACAGTAGTCCCCCAACTTTGGTCCACCGTCCAGGTGGAGCATGAGCTTAAGGGTGAGACCGCCTGAGGCCGCCTCTGGGTGGTCATGATCGTCCTTACTCAGGCCTTCCCGGAACAGTAGTCCCCCAACTCTGGTCCATCGCCCAGGTGGAGCATGAGCTTAAGGGTGAGATCGCCTCCGGGTAACCGAATAAGGGGTTTACCGGGTGAAGTTCCCTAGAAACTCGATAAGGGGTTTACCGGGTTGTTCTCCCGATACACCCCCTATCGCAGGGCTGTTATCTGCACTCAACCGGGCGAGAGCGACTGTGTCTCTATGGACGGGTTGACAGGTCAAACGGATGACTTCGAGTCTCACTGGGCGGGTTGATGTTCAAGACAGGGGAGCTCGTGCCACTTGGGCGGGTTAGAACATTGGACAGGTGAGTCTGTGCCTCGCTGGACGGGTTGGCACATCGGATGGGTAAGTTCGTGCCTCACCGGTCGGGCCGGTAATGGCACGGAGGTTTTGAATTTCTAACGGCGGGAAACAGAGGTAAGGTGAAACGACGTTTGACAGGTGCAGGTGAAAAGGCATGGTACGCGTCGCGTCGTTTCACTTCCTTGGAGTGACGTAGCGTGTGCTGATTGGAGGGGTCTTTTCCACTCCCCCAAGCGTCATCATTAGGGTTGCTAGGGTTGGTGAAACGTCGTTTCCCCCCTCTCCAGTTTCCTATATAAGGGGGGAAGATGATTCATTTGCGTTTTTTCGCTTCTTGAATCCTCTTTCTCTCTGATTAAGAGTTTCAAACTTTCCCCCGTTTGGTGTTATTCTTGTGGTGGTCGTTCTTAACTGCTCGGTGGTCGTACTCTGCAAGCTCCGGTCGTCCCTCGTTCCCACCACTTTTCCTTGTAAGTATATCATCTACTTTGCCTTCTCCTTTCCTTTTACTTCTTTCCCCTCTCCTTTTCCTAGGTTTTCCCGAAGGTTGTGCCTTTTTGGGGTGGAGTAGTCTCCCCCCTCTTCGCAGCGGTGGGGGCCTCCCTTGGGCCCTTCTGCCGGTGCGGAGTTCGTCTTTCCTGCCGGGAACAAGGTGGATCCTAGCGGGTCTCCCCTTTGAGTCGTTTTCAATTAGATAATATATTGATACGACGTTTTCCCTTGTGCAGGTTCCGGTATGGCTGGTCATCATAAGAAGAAGGGTAAAACTCCCGGGGAGGGCTCCAAGTCAAAGCCTAGAAAGGACGCTCCGAAACGGAAGAAGATCGACCGGGTGAATTACCCCCACCTTGAGGGGGACTTGGTCGTTCTCGACGATTGGTGTCGCGAGATATTGGGGATCGAGTCATGTTTCGCGAATGAGGACGAGGGGAACTTCCGGAAGCAGTACGACCTATCTCAGAAGCAGATCGGGCCCGACCATGACGTCTACGCTCCGGGGAAGACTGAGAGACTCCCTCAAACTCCCCCCTTCGGTATCTACATGCACATCTTCACGATGAAGAAGGTGAAGGTGAGGATGTCGTTGACCGATTTCTAGGTCGAGGTGCTGCACCATATGATGGTGGCCCCTTCGCAGCTTCACCCGGGGGGTTGGGGATTCGTTCGAGGGTACGAGGTTGCGTGCGCCTTTTTTGGATGGACACCTTCTCTCCCTCTTTTCTTCCATCTCTTTGTCGTTGCCCATACCCAGGGGCACGGCGGTCACGGAATGGTGACTTTGAGGACGACGTTCCCCGTCTTCAAGGCCTACGTTGATTCTTACAAAGACTTCAAGGATCAGTTCTTCCGGGTTGTGCCAACCGTGCCTCCCCCGTACTGGTGGTTCGAGACAGGACCGAGCGGTGGGACGCGACCGCGCTTCCCGTTGGCTTGGAATGTTGGTCACTATAAGGAGAAAGTGACTTCATTCTATCGGAGGCCGACCTGACCTTTAAGCGTCTCTTGACGGGAGCGATTCGTTACCTTATGGAGGGGGAAAAGAAGGTTCATGTCCGCCCCCTCAGATGTTATGATTTGTGTTCTTTTAGCGTTCGGAGGAACGCTAAAATGTTGCGTAAGTATCGATGATGTTGCCCTCCTATTTTTGCTTTCCCGTTGTTTATCATCATATGTTTTCGCTGATTAACTCTTTTGGTGGTCGTGCAGGAGCTATGGCGGGTGTTGATCCTGATCTCCTTGTTGCGTTGTAGATTGACGACGAGGAGTCGACGGACGAGGAGGGGGATCAGGGGAACGAGTCCCCCTGACGGGAAGAGCAGGGTGAAGAGGTCCAGCCAACACCGTGAGGGGGAACACTCAGGGAGAGGTTTCCCCTTTGAAGGGCTCTGCTGCGGAGAACCAAGGTTCCGTCCCCGTCCCTTCGCGGGGCGGTCCGGTCGGCAGCGGAGAGGCGTCACGGGACCCTACTGCCAAAAGGCGTCGCATTGAGTCCGGTCCGCCCACCGATCAAGATGAGGGGGGAGCTTCAATGCTAAACGAGTGGAGCCGGTGAGTGTGGTGCGACCTCGGAAGGTCATCTCGATGTGGTTTCCCGAGGCCGCCAACAGTGAGGAACACTTGAAGTAGATTGACGATCTGGTGCTTGTAAGATCAAGTTTTGATCATGTAGTACAACTCTATGT
This sequence comes from Lotus japonicus, assembly GCF_012489685.1. NCBI lineage: Eukaryota > Viridiplantae > Streptophyta > Magnoliopsida > Fabales > Fabaceae > Lotus > Lotus japonicus. The sequence goes on along the minus strand of NC_080042.1, from coordinate 83,436,752 downwards.
TTTGATGATTACAAGTTAACATTTAAGTATGAACAATTATGGTACTCTAACGTGTTTTCTGAGTGTGTTCATGACAAGCTCTGACCTTGATATTATCTCACACAAATCAGAAGCACTTTGCTTAAAGAATGACCCAAGCAACGCTTTCGCAATCTCTATGTTCAAACTGAACAGTAGTAAAGCTTCAGAAGATCTGAAGATAGTCAAGCTCTGATGTGGACTCAGCTCACTTGAAGTTCTGAAGATCCAGACGTTTTGATAACCCAGACACTCTGAAGGTTCAAAAGCTCTGATGGTTGAGAAGACTCTGAAGATCCAGAAGCTGAAAAGTGAAGACTCTGAAGTCCAGAAGCAAACTGGCTCTGAAGACCAAGTACTTCTCCTCTGAGTTCAGAATCAGAAGCTACAATGGTCAGAGGATCCATGCTTCCCTCTGACTCTGATCAACAAGCTTCACAAGTTCCAACACGAAGCATTCCTCTGATCAGAAGTCAACAAGGTTAAAGGTCACGTCATTATCCAAAGTACAAAAGCAGTGTACTATCCTGACGACCTAACCTAACATTCTCAGCCACAGCAGAAGCTGGAAATCCCAGATCTGCCCTCCAACGGTAGCATTCCCATGCAATGTTCAAACCCTAATCCTTGGAGTATATATAGAGGCTGAAGACTGAAAGATGATGTCTAAGAAACTTATACGTGCAAGCAATATTCAAATCTTCTTAGCAATCTTTCTTCATCGAATTCATTGTGTTTACTACAAGCTTTTCAGAAGCAATCTCTTTGTAAACAATATTTTTTTTAAACAGTTGTTTAATTTTTACCTCTAGGAGATCAAGGTTGATCGGATCCTAGAGAAGACTAAGAGAGTGAATCTTAGTGTGAGCTAAGTCAGTGTATTATTAGTCACTTGTAGGTTTCAAGTGCAGTTGTAACAAATCTCTGATTAGTGAATTGCCTTCATTCTAAGAAGGAAGAAATCACCTTCACGGGTGGACTGGACTAGCTTGAGTAATTCATCAAGTGAACCAGGATAAAATCCTTGTGTGCTTTTCTCATCTCTTATCTTAAGCACTTTACTTGTGTTTCGAAAGATTTGTTAAAATCTTAAGTGGGAAGTTTTATTCTGAAAACGCTATTCAAACCCCCCATTTCTATCGTTTTTCATACCTTCAGTGCTTACTGAGAGCGACCAGAAATATTTGGGTGATCAGGATCTGTATGGTCTGCTGAACTACGTCCTTAGAGGTTCGCTCAAGATTGCTTTCGCCGTCCGCTACCTTCAGCTGTCGGCACTCTGATGACCCTAGTTTAGTAGTGTTTTTAGGGTCATTTCCTAGTTTGTTTCGAGTCTTTTTGTTGAGTCTCATGTAGTGTTTCATGCATTCTCATGCATTTTTATCTTTATTTGTGTATTTACTTTGCTTTGGTAATTTTGTAGTTTTATAGGGACTTTTCTCGCATTTTAAGTAAGTTTAGGACTTGCATAGTTTTCCTATTTTAATTTAGGGATCTTTTTGCTAATTAACTCTTGAAGCTTCTAGATTTCTCCTTTGCTTTGTGCCTAAGTTACCAGGTTTGAAACTGATGAATGAGGAAGGCCAAGTGGCTTGGTGAATTGAAGAAAGGGTTAAAGAGGCTTTAGGAGGAGTTAAGAGGAAATTCAAAAGGTTTTCCAGCGAAGTCAGAGCGCTTAGGCGTGGTCCATTGGCGCCTAGGCGCCAATTTATAGGCAATTGGCGCCTAGGCGCTCTGACTTCGCTGGAAAACCTTTTGAATTTCCTCTTAACTCCTCTTAAATCCTCTTTAAGCTATATTCCAGGTTTTGGAATTGGCGCCTAGGCACCAATGGAGCACGCCTAGGCGCTCTGACTTCGCAGGAAAACCTTTTGAATTTCCTCTTAACTTCTCTTAAAGCCTCTTTAAGCTATATTCCAGGTTTTGGAATTGGCGCCTAGGCATGCTCAATTGGCGCCTATGCGCCAATTACCTTCCAGAGAGCTTGTTTTGAGCTGGAATTGGCGCTCAGGCGCTCTGAATTGGCGCCTGAGCGCCCATACTCGCCTGTTTTGCCTATAAATTGGTTTTTAGACATTTCTCTTGGAACCTTTTGTCAATTTCACATATTGTAATAAGTTAGAAGATAGGGTTTTGGTTCTGGAGCTTGAGGAGCCTTCTCTAAGTCCTATGTTCCAGGTTTCATCTTTATCTTCTTGTATGGATTTCATAGCCATGTTTGGCTAAAACCCCTTTTGCTTTGGGTTCTTTGTAAGACTTTGAATGTTTTAGCTTTCATTCCTTTCCTATTCATGTTGTTCTGAGTAAACCCTTGAATCTTACTCCTATGCTTTATCTTTCAAGCTTGAATGCATGCTAGCTTTTTACTTTTCTATAATCATAACGAGAGTTTGTTATAGAATTGGGACTTGTTGTGAGATTACCTCTTCTATACTTGCTGCTAGGAATAGAGGAAGGGTTGGGGTTTGTTGGCCTGAATTGTATGCTTAGTGCTTCCAACAAATGTTTAGGTTATCAAGGAATTGAACCTATCTTTTGATTAGAAAGGGTTTTCTTTACGAGGCATCGATAGATGACTAACTAGGCTAGAACATCAAGGAGATACTATGGATTTATTGAATAGGGAAGGTTTGCTAAAACTGAATTAGTTGAACAAGAACCCAAGGCAATCTCACTTCTGAATTTCAATCGCTTTATTACTCGATCACTTGTCTTTCACTCAATCAAAGAAACAATCAACCTTTAAAACTGAATTTTACTTGCTTTTCAACCTTGAACTTGACTCTTAAACTGAATTCGCAATCTAATTCCCCGAGGTTCGATAATTTAAAACCGGGTAGATTCTGTACACTTGCAGATTGACCAACAAGTTTTTGGCGCCGTTGCCGGGGAATTGTTTTGCGATTTTTGGTTTAAGCTTTATGTTTGTGGTTTTGTTTTAAGTTTTGAACTTGTCTAGAATTGGTGCTACTAATCTTTCTCTGTTTTAAGTGTCATACTTACAGGTTGCTCTCGAGAGAGACAACGTCATGGGTGGCCGTATGACGAAGGAGGAGATGCAAGCCCATATTGAGGCAAGAATCCAAGAGGGTATCACCCTCCGACTGCGTGAACAAGAAGTTGAGAATGCCAACCGAACTCTTCAGGAACTAACTTCTGGGTCCATGAGCTTTGACTATCCCGGAAGTATTGTTATCCCCGAAGGAGTGGGGAACTTTGAGTTGAGACCGGCATTCATCAACATGGTGAGCCAAATCCAATATGGTGGAGGTTCCTCGGAAGATCCTCATGCTCATATGGAAAGGTTTATCCGTAATTGCAACACTTATCAGGTGATGAATGTTCCTTCGGAAGCAATTCGGTTGAGCCTATTTCCCTTCTCTTTGAAGGACGCAGCAGAGGATTGGCTAAATTCTCAACCTCAAGGGAGTCTCACTACTTGGGAAGACCTTGCAGAAAAGTTCACAACGAGGTTCTTCCCAAGGTCCCTTTTGAGGAAATTGAAGAATGACATCATGACCTTCGCACAATCCTCAGATGAAAATCTTTATGAGGCTTGGGAGCATTTCAAGAAGCTTTTGAGGAAATGTCCTCAACACAATCTCACCCAAGCTGAATGTGTGGCGAAGTTCTATGATGGTTTATTATATTCATCAAGGTTTGGCTTAGATGCGACTTCGAATGGGGAGTTCGATGCTCTTCCCCCACAAGCGGGGTATGATTTGATAGAAAAAATGGCGGTGAGAGCCATGAACTCCGAGAATGAACGCCAAATCCGAAGAAGTGCTTTTGAAGTTGAAACTTATGATAAGCTCATAGCCTCCAACAAGCAACTCTCCGAGGAAGTAGCGGAGATCCGAAAGCATATAAAGGAGACCAAGTCAATTGGAGCAAGAATGACTTGTGTGGAGTGCAAGTTTTGTGGTGAATTTCATGTGAGTAACCAGTGTACTGTCAATGATGGTGATAGCGAGACCAGAGCATTGACTCAAGGAGGGAAAGCTCCAACCACAGAACAAGGGTCACTTGTCCAGCTGCAAATTGTTGAAAGGACGGTTGACGAGAGGAGTCTAGAGGAGCTGATCGAGAGATTCATTGATCATTCAGCGAGCAATTACAAGAGCCAAGAGATGGCTATAAAGAGCTTGGAGAGTTAATTGGGACAGCTAGCAAAGCAAATGTCCGAAAATCACCAAGGTAAGCTCTCTTCCGAAACTTTAACTTTGACTGAGCAAGAAAATATTGCTGTTGTTTCTACTAGGAGTGGAAGAGTGTTGCATGAGGCAGAGAAAAAAGTTGAGGGAGAGAAAAATGAGGAAGCTGAGGAAGAGAGAGATAAGGATGTCATGGAGAAAAGAGCGAGAGAGCCCATTAGAACTAGAGTTGTAAATACCCATATTCCTGAGCTCCGCAAGATTCCATTTCCCAAGGCTTTGGTGAAGAAAAATTTAGATAAACAATTTTCTAAGTTCTTGGAAGTTTTTAAGAAACTCCATATTAATATCGCTTTTTCCGAAGCCTTGGAGCAAATGCCAATCTATGCTAAGTTCATGAAGGATATCCTCAGTAAGAGGAGAAAGCTGAGTGAGGTTGATGAAACTATCATGATGACCGAAGAGTGTAGTGCCATTTTGCAAAGAAAGATGCCTAAGAAGAGAAGAGATCCCAGGAGTTTTACTATTCCGGTGGAGATTGAGGGGTTAACTATGGTAGAAGCCTTGTGTGATTTAGGAGCGAGTATCAACTTGATGCCGCTTAGTATGTTTGAAAGGTTGAACTTAGGTGAGGTTACCCCAACTATGATTTCTTTGCAAATGGCGGATAAGTCTTTAAAAACCCCTTACGGGATCATTGAAGATGTTGTGGTTAAGGTGGATAAGTTTGTCTTCCCAGTGGATTTTGTCATTCTAGACATGTAAGAGGACTCAAAAGTCCCTCTCATACTGGGGAGACCATTCTTAGCCACTGGTGAGGCTGAGATTAAAGTGGCTAAGGGTACGCTAACTTTGAAAGTAGGTGAAGATGAGGTCCTCTTCAATATCTTTGACTCTTTAAAGCACCGAGTAGATGAGGAAGTTTTCTGATACGAAGTAGTGGATGAGCTCTTGTGTGAAGAGTTTGTTAGGATATCTATTAAGGACCCCTTGGAAACAAAAATCATGGAGGGGCTAGAAATTGAGGACCAAAATCTTGAGAGTGAACTTGATTCTTTGTAGGTGAATGCTACTCTATCTCAATTAGAATCTGTCTCATCCCTTTCCACCAAAAACATTTGGAAAGAAGAATTAATTAGAGATGAGGAGATTCCGATTGAGGATAAGAGTGAGCTCAAGCCACTCCCTTCCTCTCTCAAGTGTGCTTTTCTTGAGGAAGGTGAGAGTAAACCTGTTATTTTGAGTAGTGCTCTCACTCCTTTGGAAGAGGAGAAACTCCTCAGAGTTTTGAGGGATCATAAATCATCTTTGGGTTGGACTATTGATGATATCAAAGGTATTAGCCCTGCAATATGCATGCATAAAATTTTGCTGGAAGAAAATTACAAACCTATAGTCCAACCTCAAAGAAGGCTTAACCCTTCCATGAAGGATGTGGTGAGGAAAGAGATAATTAAATTTCTTGATGCAGGTGTTATTTATCCAATTTCGGATAGTGAATGGGTAAGTCATGTTCAAGAGGTTCCCAAGAAAGGAGGCATCACTGTGGTTGCCAATGAGAACAATGAGTTGATTCCCACTCGTCAAGTGACGAAGTGGAGGGTTTGTATTGATTACCGAAGGCTGAATTCGGTAACTAGAAAGGATCATTTTCCTTTGCCTTGTGAACACCTAATTTTGTCCTACTTTTAATAAAATTAATTTAATATAAAAAATAGCACTCAAAATTATATTAATAGTAATTATTTAAGTGATTTCAGAATTATAATATTAATTAAATAAATACGAAAATAAATATTAAATACCAAAAATAAACTAGATTGTTCTAGATGAGCTTTTCTTCCTCTCCAAGAAGGGTGAAGAATGATTCGTAAGAATATTCTAGGAGTGGTGAGAAAGAAACCCTAAACCTGCAGCTATAAATAGAGAGGGGGTTTTGGTGGTGAGATCATGTTCAGAGAGAGGCAGAGAGAGGGAGAAAAAAATTGAGTGTTCACTTCTGAGTTGTAGTTCCATTCTTGAACTGCAATTCTAATACAAGATATTAGGTGTGAGTGTGAGGGCTAATTTCCAGCAGCAAAATCATCAACCAGGTGATTGAAAAGGTTTGGTTTACGCTCAACCTTCTCTCTTTGTTAGATAATATGATTTCATTGTTTCAAATTAATATCATCAAATTTAATGGGTTCCTCTTTGCTTCATCGCTGCTCTGTCTTTCCTCTGAAATCTGAATGCACATTTGGAAGGCATGTTATTTTGTATACACTGTGCTCCCTTTGCTTCCTTGCGGGTTCTGTTTTTAACAAAGGGTGCGTTTTTTATTTGCTGTCTAAAGTGGGTTTTGTCCTTTTTTTAAGAAAGAGATTTGATTGTTTTTAACGTGATATCATTGCTACTTAAGAATAATATATTTCTTCAAACTGTATATATCATCCGTGGACCTTTTTTTTCTTTCCTTCCCTGTAACTCATCAAAACTCAATCTCTCCAATTTCCATTTGAAATCACGTAGTGAATTGATTAATGGTTAAAGGCTGATTGTTTTGTCTAAAACACACCCACCAATTTAAACGGTCTTTTTCTAAAAAAATTAAGATCTCTTAGTATATGATTAACCTTTTTTAAAATAAAAAACACCAACCAACCAAAAATTACCAAGAACTACGTGGCTTTGAATTCTCCATCGCACTTTGGGGATACGTAGGAGCGGGCATCAACAACCGTCAAGTCAAATTTGTAAATAATCTTTTTTCTTAATAAATTATAAACTAATCTTTTTATCGAAATCATTTTCTTGGGGTGGAATAAATAAAAAGCTATTTTCTTTCACACAGTTAATTAGGGTAACCATTTATAAATGGAGGCTTAGGGTGCTAGTACCTTCCCTACGCGTAATTGTAAGACCTGGATTTTCAGAGCAAGTTAATTTCCGACTCACGCGTAGAATCAGTGTAAGCGTGACAGGAGGTTGATATTTGAGAAAGATTAATGAAGAAGAAAGTTCAGGAATTGCTTGAGGAACGTTGCGTAGTCGTTTTCGGAGTTAGTACGAGTCGTCTGCACACTTGCCTTATGGCGAGCGTGTCCAGTATAGGCTATATCGCTTTTAGAGCAACGTTTTAAGTGAGATTTCGAACTCTTGGAAAATTTAAAGATTCTCTTTATTTTTCCTTCGACCAGCGTTTCATTTCAGAACTCTGGACTGTACGCACGATAGTATTTATTTTTCGGATGTCCGCCGACACTAATTTCTTTGCTTCGAAACCCTAGATTCGAGCGATGGATGAAGACTTTTTCTATTCGGGACTTCTAACGAAGATTCCGTCCGCGTTGCCAGATTGTTTCGACGTTTCCAATCTTTCTTCAGTAGGAAGTTTTGTCGTTTGAGCATCACAGCAAAAAGTAGTTTTTCGGGACAGACTAACTTACACCGCTTTTGGGATTTTAGATATCGTTTTTCCCAAATGTCAGAGATTTGTTTTGAGTTCTGGAATTATGTCGCCATAATCTCTCTTAGAATTCTTCGGTGAACGTGCTGCAAAAATCGGAATCGCGAAATTTTCATTTTTCCCGCGATTTCGCCCGCCTATAAATAGGCGAAAAAGCAAAATATCTTCCATTTTTCCTCCATTGTGGCCGAGAATTGAGGAGAGCAAGGGGGAGGGAGATTTTCGCCGAAACTCGGCCAATCTTCGCGCAGTTCGTCTCTTCTTCAAGGTATCAAGGTAACTAGCTTGATTCCTACCTCTGATTACTGTTTCTGTTGCGTTTCTGAAGTCGTTTCTGTGCTCACAGTTTTGAGCTTTTTGTAAAATTGTCCGATTTCCCTGATTTCTTGCTTGGGTTATGTTCCTTACGTCCCCAAGAGTCTAAAACCTCTGTCAGTAATCGCCGATTGCGATCGAGCTGTCCAGGATCTGAAAAACTGTTTCAAAACCCTTTTTGTCTCACATTTCGAAACTTTATTGTCGAAAAGACTTAATCTGACTTCGTGCCTTTAGGATTTGTTGTCACGGATGTCGTGAGGATCATTGCTGTCAAATTTGTTTTCAGAACTGATATCTTTGAAGTTTTGGACCTTTATTTTGGACCAAAATGCCCCTGGATAGCCGTATTTCGACCCGATTGTCCGAAAATTGTTCTGACAGTTTCTTTGCCTTAGTTTTACCCTAAAACTACCTTGTAAACTGATTTGATCGAAGAAAAAGAGCCGAAGCCCTTTTTCCCTTGAGGCCGTGGGTTATTTCCTTTAGGGGGGGGGGAGTTTTTCGTTTTCGAAAACTTGTCTTTTCGTACCCGGATGTCGTGTTCTGAAGCTTTAATGCTTTGTCTATCGTTTAGGTATTGTATTGTGATCGAGCTAATCGATTTTGTTTGGTTTCTGCTTTGTTTTTCTCCGAGGTTCAGTTGAAGGAACTTTGGAAGGTTCAGAGCACTTGAGTGAAGGAGCTTGTGACTTCGAAGCTGGATCAGCTCGAGGTTAGGGCAACTTACTAATAGTTATGATTGCATGATAGGCGTCGATAAATTCGACTTATGTTTTATCTGATGTTGATAATGATGATGAGTTGATGTTATGAAGTAGTTCCATAACTTGTGATGTTGTGATATTGATGTATTGTGCGTTTTGACGCGATTTCGGAGTGGGGATCCTCTGAACTGGTTAAAGTTGGTGTTTCGGGTTGGATGAACAACCCTAGGCAAGTTCAAATGAGGGGTTTGAGACTTAGCCTTTGTTGGTGTAAGACCTGGATTTTCAGAACAGTTAAGTTTCCGACTCACGCGTAGAATCAGCGTAAGCGTGACAGGAGTTTGGTATTTGAGAAAGATTAATGAAGAGGAAAGTTCAGGAATTACTTGAGGTATGTTGCGTAGTTGCTTCCGGAGTTAGTACGAGTCGTCTGCACACACCTGCCTTATGGCGAGCGTGTCCAGAATAGGCTATTTTCGCTCTTAAAGCAACGTTTTGAGTGAGATTTCGAACTCTCGGAAAATTTAAAGATTCTCTTTATTTTTCCATCGACCAGCGTTTCATTCCGAAACTCTGGACTGTACGCACGATGGGTTTCACTTTTCGGATGTCCGCCGACGCTAATTTCTTTGCTTCGAAACCCTATTTTCGAGCAATGGATGAAGACTTTTTTATATTCGGGACTTCTAACGAAGATTCCGTCCACGTTGCCAGACTTGTTTCGACATTTCCAATCTTTCTTCTGTTGGAAGTTTTGTCGTTTGAGCATCACAGCAAAAA
>NC_080042.1:83398729-83427230 GCF_012489685.1 Lotus japonicus | reverse complement strand
ATAATCAATTCCCTCTTGTTGACTGTAGCCTTGAGCCACAAGTCTTGCCTTGTTCCTTTTACTTCTCCTTTTTCATTCAGCTTGTTTCTGAATACCCACCTTGGTTCCTATGACATGGAAACCCTTGGGTCTTGGCATTAATGTCCACACATCATTCTTGGTAAACTGATCTAGCTCTTCTTGCATTGCATGAATCCAGCCTTTGTCTTCAAGAGCTTCATCAACTGATTTTGGCTCAATGAGAGACACCAGTTCCCTTCAGCCTCAGAAGAGTCTCTTCTGAAGGCTTGAGCATAGACCTGGTTCTGACGGGAGCATCTTTGTTGCCAATGATCAGTTCTTCTGGATGAGAAGCAACTATTCTTTTCTTCTTCTGAAGTTGATCAGAAGTTATTGGAACATCTTCAGATGCTTCTGCCTCTGGAGCAACATCGTCTGGGCTTTTCATTGGTTGATTTGCTTCTGAACAATCAATGCTTAAATCTGCAAATCTATCAAACAGCTTTGACTTTTCTGAGCCAAGCTTATCATCAAATCTAATCTGGATGGATTCCTCAACAGTTTGATGAATAATATTATAAATTCTAAAACCTTTAGATCTTTCAGAATAACCAAGAAAATAACATTTTAAGCTTTAGAGTCGAATTTACCCAATTGCTCCTTGGTGTTGAGCATGTAGCAACAGCTTCCAAAAGGATGGAAGTAAGAGATGTCAGGTTGTCTTCCTTTGCATAGCTCATAAGGAGTTTTCCTCCAGAATTGGTCTAATGGATATTCTGTTCTGGATGTAGCATGCAGTGTTGACTGCTTCTGCCCAGAAGTGCTTGGCCATACTTGATTCTTGCATCATGGTACGAGCCATCTCCTGAAGAGTCCTATTCTTTCTTTCAACTACTCCATTTTGTTGAGGAGTGCGAGGACAAGAGAAGTTGTGAGAGATTCCTTGAGAGTTAAATAATTCTTCAAAAGCTTTGTTCTCAAATTCTCCACCATGGTCACTTCTGACAGTAATCACAGAAGACTGAAACTCCTTCTGAACTTGGGTAATGAAGTTGGTAAACACAATATGTGTTTCATCTTTGTGCTTTAGGAATTTTACCCATGTCCACCTGCTATAATCATCTACAATGACTAACCCATACTTCTTTCCTCCAATGGATTCAGTTTTCACTGGTCCAAAGAGATCAATGTGAAGTAGCTCAAGGGGCCTTGTTGTAGATACCACATTCTTTGCTTTAAAAGGCTTCTTGGTGAATTTTCCCTTCTGACAGGCTTCACATAGAGCCTCTGATGAGTATTTCAGACGAGGCAATCCTCTGACCAGATTTAGCTTGCTAAGTTGAGAGATCTTTCTGAGGCTTGCATGACCTAGGCGTCTGTGCCAGATCCATTGCTCATCATTAACTGACATGAGGCACTTGACCTTCTGAGATAGCAGTTCAGAGGATTTGATTTTGTAAATATCATTTCTTCTCTTCCCAGAAAACAAAACTGATCCATCTGTTTGACTGACAGCTTTGCAACACGTTTGATTAAGGATTACATCATAACCTTTGTCAGCAATTTGGCTTATGGAGAGCAAGTTATGTATAAGTCCATCCACCAGAAGTACATCGTTGATGACTGGAGTATTTCCATCTCCTATGGAACCTTTTCCAATAATTTTTCCCTTCTGGTTTCCTCCAAAGCCAACGTCTCCTCCTGACTTAAGCGGTGTCAGTTCTTGGAATATAGACCTTGTGCCCGTCATGTGTCGTGAGCACCCACTGTCCAGGTACCATGACAGGTGTCTTGACCGAGCTGCATAAAATGTCTGCAACAGGAATAATTTTTGCTTTAGGTACCCATATCTTGGGTCCTTTCTTGTTAGTTTTCCCAAAAGTTCTTGGAACTTTGGGTGCAGCAGAGGGATAACTCAAAGGAACTTGATTATAATATCTAGACATGTCAAGTTTGAATTTTCCTTTTGGTTTTACTACCTTTGGTGTAACCTTTTCTGGGATGATAGTGCCAGTTGGAACGAAATGCTCATGCAAAGGTTTGCGTGAGGGCTCAGATGACTTATCTTTCATGGATTGAAAGTAGCCAAGGCCACTGTTCCCATTTCTGCTCATGCCATAGATCATTGAAGCCATAAGACTTCTATCTATGCCCTTTGCAAGGAACTTCTGAAACACTTTCTCATATTTTGTCTCATACTTAACATCAGATGATGCAAGTTGGTCTTCTAGCACATCATTTTTAGCGCGAAGAACAGCATTGTCATTAACAAGAATGTAGTTTTCAGCCATGAGTTCAGAGACTGTCTTCTCATGAACATCTGAAGAACTGGTTTTAACAGCATATTTCTTTTTAAGCTCTTTATGCTTATTTAGCAGAATATCATGTTTCTTCATTATTTCAGATAAAGCAGTTCTTAGCTCAGATAGAGAAAAGTCAGAGAATACCTCATCATCATTCTCAGAGTCTGAGTCATCTTCTGAAGCTTCAGCACCTCTGCTAGTTGTAGCCATTAGAGCCTCCACAGCTTCATCTTCTTCTGACTCAGCTTCATCAGAATCAGTTGCATCAAAGGTTATGAGAGCTTTCTTCTTGAAAACTTTTCTTGGTCTCTTGTCATTCTTGAGCTTGGGACAGTCACTCTTGTAGTGCCCAGATTCCTTGCACTCGAAGCAAGTGACTTCCTTTCCAGATGACTTCTTCTGACCAGATGAAGATTCATATCTTCCTGAGCTTTTCTTTGGTCCTTTGCCCTTGCTATTTCTGTTCTTCCAGAGTTTGCTTAACCTCTTTGTGAAAAGAGACAGCTCTTCATCATCAGACGAATCTGATAGCTCTTCAGATGAATTTTCCTCTTCTGCTTGATAGGCTTTTGCTTTGTCAGACTTTGACTTAAGAGCAATAGACTTGTCTTTCTTCTGAGGCTTGTCTCCTTTGAGTTCAATCTCATGGCTTCTGAGATGACTCACGAGCTCTTCTAACTTCAAAGAGTTCAAATTTCTGGAGAGTTTCAGGGCAGTGACAAAAGCTCTCCACTCCTTAGGCAAACTTCTGATAATCTTCTTGACATGATCACCAGTAGAGTAGCCCTTGTTTAGCACTCTGATTCCAGCAATCAGAGTTTGAAACCTTGAGTACATCTCCTCAATGGTTTCACCAGATTCCATCTTAAACTGCTCATATTGTTGTATGAGAGCAAGAGCCTTGGTTTCCTTGACCTCTTCATTTCCTTCATGCGTCATGACCAAGGAGTCAAAGATGGATTTAGCAGTTTCTTTGTCAGAGATCTTCTCATACTCAATATATGATATTGAGCTGAATAGCATAGACTTTGCCTTGTGATGATCCTTGAAACGCTTTTTCTGAGCGTCAGTCATTTCAGAACGGGGGATCTTCACTCCTGAAGCATCTACTGGATCAGTATAGCCTTCAATGACCATATCCCAGAGATCTGGGTCAGTGCCAAGGAAATAACATTCTATTCTATCTTTCCAGTACTCAAACTTTTCACCATCAAAGATTGGTGCTCTGAGTTGATTGTTGTTGTTGTTGTTGTCAGCGGAAGTATTGGCTTGGGCCATTGTTTGTTTTTCACACAAGGTTCTGGATCACTGAACACTGTTAGGTGTTATAATCAGAACCGGAGCTCTGATGCCAATTGAAGGTGCGAAAAACACTAGAAAGGGGGGGGGGTTTGAATAGAGTTTTTGTATCTCGGGTATACTTTTTAGCTTTTTCAAAACTCAAAGATAAAAACTAAGTGCTGAATAATAGGAAGTAAAGCACACGAGTATTTTATCCTGGTTCACTTGAGATAAAAGCTCAAGCTAATCCAGTCCACCGGTGAAGGTGATTTCTTCCTTCTTCTGATGAAGGCAATCCACTAAAATCAATGAGTGTTACAACTGCACTCTGCAACCTGCTAAGTGACTAACAGTACACTGATTTTCTCACTAGTATCCTCTTAAGAAGCTGATCTACCGATCCTCTTAAGACTAGCTAAATACTGAATCAGCCTTGATTCAGTCCTCTCAAGATCCGACCAACCTTGGTCTCTTGATAGACTTTACAATGTGATGTAAAAGGTTCGGGTTTACAATAGGTGCTTCTTACAAGCGAATAGTAAACTCAGAAGTTTAAGAACAGTGAAGAAATATTGCTAAGAGAATGGTTCGAATGTGTTGAATGTTTTCAGCAAAGTTTCTTAGCTTCTTTCTTCTTTCTTCAGCCTTTATATACTCCAAGACTTGTGATGTAGCCGTTGCTAGGGTTTTGTCCGTTGGAGTGGCAATTCTGTAATATCAGACTGCTAGGCTGAACAAGGTAGGTGGCGGACAGACTGAGACTGGTACGACGTTGTACTATGAAAGCGACCTGTCCTTTCACCGGTTGACTTGTGATCAAGCAGCTTCAGATGAGCGTTGGTGAAGCTTCTGATCATCGTCAGATTGAAGCTTGGATTCTTCTGACCATGCAACTTCTGCTTCTGAACAAGTTCCTCAGAACTTCTGATCGTCAGAGCTAGAATAGCCTGGGTCTTCAGAACCAACTTCTTGCAAGTCTTCAGAACTTGAGTCTTCTGCTTCTGGACCGTTCCACTGGAACATCTGGTCTTCAGAACTTCTGACTTGAGTTCTTCAGATCTTCTTGAGAGCTTCCATCTTCAGAACTTCTGAAGTATTTGCCACTGTTCAGGACGAACATGGTAGATTAAAGGGCTCTCTTTTTAGTAACCCTTGGTTCTTCTTCTTCTGAACGAATGGCTTGGGTCAGATTCAGAACCTGTTTGTCACAACTTAAAAAGACAAACGTTAGGGTACCACAATTGTTCATCATCACAAACCTTAATTGTAATCATCAAAACATAGAGATGCAGCCACTGATCAAACCTTGATCTTACAAGTTCCTTGATCTTGTCTTCCAATTCCCATGTAGTATTGCCCGTGTCATTGTTCCTCATAACCTTTACTTAAGCAATCTGTTTTCCCCTTAACTGTTTCACTCTTCTATGCCCACTGCTAACTGTCGGCGCCTCAAAAGACAAACCATCATTCAACTTCATGTCGTATGGCTCGATCACTTGCGTCGGATCTCCGCTTGAAATGATACCGATTGGCGCTCCGTGTATTCGCACAATCTTAGCCACTTGCTTCTTTACTTTCGGTCGTCCGAAATTCTTCTTAACCTCGGTGCCTCTCTGTCATTTCAAAGTAAATACTCAACTTGTCCTCGTGATCTTCATCTACAGTCCGAAACTCCACTTGTCCGTTCGATAACTCCTAGACAAATCATCCCCTTGGAAACCGCTAGTCCATTAAAACACCTCCAACTTCGTAACTATCTTTACACACACCAAGAAATCAAACTTCTACTTAGTCACTATTCGAATTAAAACTCGTCTTATGTCCCTATTTCTTGTCCTTCACTAATCTTATCCCCTTCAATATCAATTTATCAACAACTTATAGGATAATCCTCCTCTTAATATCTAACAATCCATTATTATCGTCTTCTTCCTCAAAACTTCCCTCACTCAAACCTATTTACACTTACTGAAATCCCTAACACTTCGCACAAACCGAGACTTATCCTCTAGAAGATTAAATCATAACTATACCTCAAGGGACTTAACTAGCCATTTCATCATCCGATCCTTCAACATTTTGAGATTTAACTGTTATCGTAACCGCTAACACCACTAAATCTCTTAAATGTACATAAATCTCAGCTCACTAGGTCAACCTTAGCCCTAGGATTCTCATTCAACTTAGTAAAATTCACTTGTTAACCGTAATATGCATCATCAAAATCCATAACAAAGTCCCATTGACCTTAAACTCTACGAAACTCGTCAAAATATAACAACCTCAGGTATTCATCTTAATACTAACACCTTCCTTTTTGTGACTCAATCACCATCTCGTCAATCAACTTCTTAATCTCTCAATCAAATTCTGACAAACTTCGAGTCCTACACACGTTAGACAGACATTCATAGATTTAAAACCTAAACCTTCACCAAGTTTGGTCCTCTAATGACCTTTAATCCTTCAATACTTCTTAAATCAATATCCGTTTCTTAAAAACTATAACTCCTTCACTTACCCAAACGACCTGACCAGTGTCGTCATGCTTTCACATTCACAACTTATTATGCTAACATCATTCAAATCTTATCACATGGTCATTATGTCCGCAACCTCATAATCAACATCAATCGATCACCAACTTATAACCAACCTTAACACCCTACACAACCCAAAATTCATTTACTTCAAGATCACTCTTATATTATACCTCAATGGATTTAACCCGAAACTCATCTTCAGATCTCCAATCTTCTAAGATTCAACTCCCATTGTCACACCTACAACCATAAGATCTCCTACTCGTACGCGATTCTCGACTCTCAAGATCAATCTTAACCCTAAGATTTCAATCCAACTTAGTAAATCTCACTTAGTAATCTTAGCATATTTCTTTGGAATCCATATCAACAACCTCAAGTATTCAACTTATGCTAAAACTTTCTTTCTCCAACTTAATCATTAATTCAACACTTTTCAAGTGAAAATTCATCTCTTAAGACTATAATGTCTCCACATATTAATCAAACGCTTAGCAAAACTTATTCCTCGAACTCGACTATAACAATCTAGTTTAGAGTTAATTCTTCTCAATCTCGCTACCATCAAGCTATCATCTAAAACCTGATTAAATCCAACCTATTTAGTCTCTAACAATTCCACTCAGTAATCACATAACCTATAACTTCATAACTTCCGAGAAACTACTTAATATTTTTCCAGCATTAAATCTCTTGACTTAGTCTACCTCTACTTGGAGTAATCACACGAACTAACCAATTAATGTCTATACGACACTCATCGACCTCCAAAGATTTAAATCTTAATCTTTTACAATCAAGTGCTTAACACGAACTTTCCTCCCAAATCCGACTAATCCTCAATCAATTCAAATTCATCTTACACATCCTTCTATCAAAGTCCATTGCCAGCTGTGATTCCGAATATCACCCCCTCAATATTAGGTTGATCAGGCCCAATACATCGAAGGTGGAAATTTAGAAAAACCCACTGGAACAGTCAATGAGTTCCTATCCTCCAGTAGTCACAAATATCCTGATACCAAATCCTTTAATGATCCTGCTACAGAACTACACGTCCTCAACATAACACGTATACTACCCATACGGAATCTCCCTAAGATTCGTTCTTCAGCTACTAGCTTCCTCATAATCGCATCGGTGGAAGACTACTTTCTAGACTTAGTGTGCTATTCCCAACCTCGTGTAACTTCTATAGTTAAAAGACGAGCAACTTCGAATAAGGTCCTACTAGGGATACTAATCATAAGATCATAGTCTAAGTAGTAAATACAAATTAGGCGCGTCATACTCGTTTCGAAGATGAAGGAGTAAGTTATTCTAGAATAAGAGAACAGTTAAAAGTTATCATCGTTCCCACGTTCTTCCTCGTTCAACTCCTCAGCTCTTGCTCCTTCCTTGGTATGAATCCTTTCCCCTGTAACAAGTTGTTTTCCTTTCCCAACATTCCATGATGATTCGCCCTTGGGTGCCTTACAATCTCTGGAGATATGTCCCGGTTGGTTGCAATTGAAGCATAGACTTTCCTTGATCTTGCACCTACTGGCATAGTGCCCGCTTTCCCCACAGTTGAAGCATAGAGATCCCCCGTTTGGACACTTGTTACTGTAGTGCCCCACTTTCCTGTACCTGTACACGTCACTGTTTTTCCCGAAGTCTTGTTTCCTGTCCCTTCGGTAGCATCATTCCCTTTCATCTTACTATCAGACGTTTCCCCCTGGAGTGTCTTGCAGTTCACAACTAGATGCCCCTCTCGGTTACACTTGAAGCATCTCCGTCCAATCACTGAGCACTTGTTAGCAAAATGCCCAAACTCTCCGCAACAAAAACATGTCACACCTTTGTCACCAACTGGCTTCCCTACAGTATCAGCAGTCGTTGGTTTGTACGCTCTTGAGATCGGTTCAGTCCTCTTTGTTGATACATTGCCATCGCCATCAGTCGTTGATGATGCTCACGTGCAGCCTCTTCAGCGCACATGTAAGCGTCTTCCGCAGCCTGGTTCATCATTGCCTCGATCAGTGTAGCTATTGCCTCCGCCATCCGGTTAAGGTCCACCATCCTATGTCTCATCAAACGTCCGATTAGTACTAACCATACGGTAGCACTAGACAAACCACTCACTCCGATTAAGTAGTAACGCAACCAATTAGAGCGAAAATCGCTCTGCAGACAATCAATTTTCACTCCTTGCAGAGTCACACAACCTAGCACAGAAGACCTATTCCCCAAAGACTCCCGAAAGACTCGACTAAGCTCTGATACCACAATGTAACACCCCGATTCCCAGGTGTCACTTTAGTAACCAAAAATAACTCTACGCGGAAAACAGGTAATTTTTTTTTTCGTTTGATTCCTTTTAAATCAAGCAATAGAAAATAAAGACATAGCCCAACCACTAAACTAACCAATATACATCAAATATAAACATGTACAGCCTCAGCTGCACTTCCACGTCACGCGCATTCACAGTGACTCCAAAGTAGTGTGCTCGTAGGCAAATAAATACAGATCCAGAAGAGTGAGTAAGAAAGTTATAAGTGAAGGTATGAAAAACGGTAGAAAGGGGGGGTTTGAATAACGTTTTCAGTACAAAAACTACCACCTTAAAGATTTTCACAAATCTTTTCGAGAACTAAGTGCAAAAGATAGAGATAGAAAAGCACACAAGGATTTTATCCTGGTTCACTTGATAAATCACTCAAGCTACTCCAGTCCACCCGTTAAGGTGATTTCTTCCTTCTTAGAATGAAGGCAATCCACTAATCAGGTAAGAGTTACAACTGCACTTGAAACCTACAAGTGACTAACAATTACACTGACTTAGCTCACACTAAGATTCACTCTCTTAGTCTTCTCTAGGATCCGATCAACCTTGATCTCCTAAAGGAAAAATCAAACAACTGTTTGAGGTTGGTGTTTACAAGGGTTTGCTTCTGAATAAGCTGAGTGTAAACTAAAATAAATTACAAGATGAAAGAAAGCTTAGAATATTTTGAATATCTTGCGCGTGTGTTGCTTCTTGTATTCTCTTCTCTTCTTCTAGTTTTCTAGCCTCTTCTTTCAATCTTCAGCCTCTATATATACTCCAAGGATTAGGGTTGAGCGTTGCATGGAAATGCTACCGTTGGAGGGCAGTTCTGGAAAATCCAGCTTCTGCTGTGGCTGAGAACGTTAGGTAGGTCGTCAGGAAGGTACACTTGCTTTTGTACTTGGATAGCGACTTGACCTTTTAACCTAGGAGACTTCTGATCAGAGGAATGCTTCGTATTGGAACTTGTGAAGCAGGTTGATCAGAGTCAGAGGGAAAGCACAGATCCTCTGACCATTGTATCTTCTGATTCTGAACTCAGAGGGAAGAACATGGCCTTCAGAGTTTCTTGCTTCTGGACTTCAGAGTTTCCACTATTCAGCTTCTGGATCTTCAGAGTCTTCTACACCATCAGAACATCTGAACCTTCAGTGTTTCTTGGTTGTCAGAACTTCTGGATCATCAGAGCTTCTAGCGACTGAGTCCTCATCAGAGTTTGTATAGCTTCAGATCTTCTGAAGCTTTTCCACTGTTCATACTGAACATGGTGAATGCGAAAGCGTTGCTTGGGTTACCCTTTATACACAGTGCTTCTGATTTGTGTGAAGTTGAGTCAGGGTCAGAGCCTGTAAATAGCACACTCAGAAAAACACGTTAGAGTACCACAATTGTTCATATCAAAAGGTTAACTTGTAATCATCAAAACATAGAGTTGTACTACTAGATCAAAACTTGATCTTACAATCTCCCCCTTTTTGATGATGACAAAACTAAGATTTTTGATGAACAATTCTTAAACATTAAACTGAATTCACTCAGAGTTTAGAGATATAGAATAAGACTTATCCTGATGTGAATAGTTTATCTTGCTCATTCTGAATTCAAGTCACTGCTTGATTCTGAGCTTAGCTCCCCCTGAATCTAATACTTGATGAAAACGTTAGTAAAGTCTAGATTCTGAGCTAAATCATATAAGAGTTCAGAGTGAAAAGCTTATGACATAGATGAAAAACGAATAATCAGAGCGCATAAGTGATCAGAGTCATGGACAAGGTATCAGAGTCTTGGGTATCAGAGTCAACTTAGAATCACTTCAGAAGAAGTGAAATGTATTCCTTGTATTTGCCCAGTGACACATCTATGGTCATGAAGGTGGAACTCTTAAAATCTCCAAAAGAAAAATAAGTCACACTAACACATCTTACACATCAAAAACTGGGTTTACTCCCCCTTTTTGTCATAAGCAAAAAGCTTGGGGTGTGAAAAACTTAGCTTGAAGTACAAGGTACTTCCCCCTTAGAGAAGGTCTAAGTTGAAAGAAAATGAAGACGATGTAAGAATCAGAGTGAGGCGATAATAAATAGAAGAGTTAATGCAAGGGATGAACGTTTACCACCGGTCAAGTGAGGAAATAGAGGGGTCAGTTACCAAGTACTTAACCTCGAGAAACTGTAAGAGCATTAACTTTCAGAGAGAAAGTGAAGCCTATAAAAACGTTGGAGAGAAAGGGAAGCTTCACACCTCGAATAATATTCAGAGAAAAAAATGGCATCATACAGAATGGCATTAGAAGAGCTCAGAAGGAAGGCGTTTGAGGAAGATATGTTCCTCAATATTAGGCATCCCGATGGTACAAGGACCATACAAGAGCTGACGAAGACACTGCTTGAAGAAGATCTTGGTCCAGAGATGGAGAAAGATCTGAAGGAGTTCCTCTGCTTCGTGGAAGAGATTCAGGAGCTTTGCCAGCGGGAGCTGAATCTGCTGGAAGAGAAGGAGACTGTGGAAAAGAGACTCAAGACGACAGAAGATAGTCTAGAAAAAGATGATCTGAGCATCAAACTTGGCAACATAGAGTATGCATTGGATCGTCTGGAGAAGGAAAGAGTGGAGCAGCGCCAAGAATGCAGAAGAATGAGGAAGGATCCTCCATTCTAGATATAGGGAATAATGTATGATGGAAAGAAGTATGATGTAAACATAGAAAAATTATGAATAAAACAGGTTTTGCAAACATATGTGCCACAAATATATATAGATATATGCATATAGAATCACAAATGAACAAATTAAAGTAAGTAAATAAGCAGAGTTTAAATAAAACAACGTTAAATAAAAAGGAAAAGGAAGAAAAAGAAGAGATCCTAAAAACTAAGATTTGTCAGTACGGCGCAGAAGTTCCATCATCATGTGCTTCATCTCAATCAGCATGGATTCATGAGTGTCAAGACGTTGTTCCATGATGTCGAGTCTGGATGAGCTTGTCGGAGTAGAGCTGGAAGGAACGTTCTGAGCAGCTTGAGGTTCTGGAATGGAAGCAGAAGCAGCAGGAGTAAACAGAACTGGTGCAAGTCGCTCTGCCTCAGCCTCAGCTTCAAGACGTTCGGCCTCAAGTCTGGCTTGTTCAGCCTGAGCTGCTGCTTGACGGGCAGCTTCTTCTTCTTGTTCTTTCTGTCTCTTGGCTTCTTCAATGGCTTCAAGAAGCTTGGTTCTCTGTTCGAGTTCATGAAGAGCCACCCTCCTAGCAAACCTTTGCTTTGCAGCCTCAATGCTCTGACTTCCCTCTGCATGCAGGAGCTGCAGCATAACGGGAAACTGAGCCACCAGCCAAGTGCTCAAATTGTTCCACTCATCAGCCACATTTTCAGCATTCTCACTGAGGTCAGTCTGACCGTGCACATTGCGGAGCCTCAAGGAGGCTTCATGATTGAAAATATTGATGCACTCAGAGAGAGATGTGGGTTGAAGGTGAGTATAGGGAATGATGGAGAGGTTGGGTGCAGGAGAGGCTGGGTGATTGCTGCTATGAGCTTCAGAGGCACCTTGTGGAGAACCAATGTTAATTATGGGAGCATTGGGTTCAGAGGTTCCACGGTGAGGGTCTGAAGTTTCAACCAGAGGGTGAGGTGATCTGACCGAGGATTGGTTAGATACTGATTGTTCAGGTTCAGGGTCTGGTTGAATTGGCTCTTGTTGGTCAGGGACAGGGTGAGCCTGTTGGACTAAGGGGTCTGCCTCTTGGATAGGATTGGCCAAGATAGGTTCATCTGGGTCAACTAGACGTTCAGGTCTAGGGCCAGGATATTGCCTAGGGCTTGGACAGGTAAGGTAATATTCTTCCAAGGCAGATACCTTCTCTTTCCTAACCTCCATGAATTTTCTAAGCGATTCAGAGGTATTGGAGGGAGGAGAGTCAAAGACATTGATGGGGAAGGATACAGGTGTGAATGCTGATGAAGAGTCTGTATCCGTGGTTCTGACAGCAGGACGTGCTGATGCTCTGGGAGCAGAGTGATCAGACGTTCTGGGTTGTGATTCTGTTGGTTTGGGTTCTGGTTGGTTGGGGATGATGGGTTCAGAAGTTAATGAGTCGTATGGAATGGTAAGGAGAGAGGTTGGATCTTCTGACCTAGAGGGTTGGTTCTGAAGCAAATTCCAGAGTGGTGCTTCAGTAGGAGAAGGTTGAAAGAATGAAGATCTTGGGGAATGTGGTGGAGAGGTGGTTTGTGCGGCTGGCTGGGATTCATGAATAGGAGTGAGGGGATTTGAAGAGTGTTGGAGTAAGGCAGAAATTGGGAGTGCATCAAATAAATTCAAATCATCATCAGAGGTAAGTGCAGGCTTACTTGTATGTGCTGATGATCGAGTCACTCTGGCAGGAGGTTCAGTCCTTCTGACCTCTGCAGCAGCTGGTTCCACCCGAGTAGGCTTCACCACAATTCTGACTTTCTTCTGCTTCTTCTTTGGAGGACCATCCTCACTATCATCACCATCATCATCATCAGGCTTGCTCTTCGCCTTCTTGACCAGAGGGACATCAGATTCCTCTGAGGATTCGTCCAGAACCATCTTCCTCTTGGTTTTCTTCTTGGGAGGAGAAGGAAACTCTGGAGCTGGTGGAAGTCTGCTGACGAAATCATCAAGGTCAATCTCGAATCCTTGAGCCCTGAGGTCTTCAACATAGCATCTGATGGCTTCAGGATGGTCTGCTTGAGTCCACAGAGGGTAGTCATTCAGAGGCATTCTTCTTCCTCTGATCTCAGAAGATGTGTCCTCATGAGCAGGAGCAATCTTCTTCTGGACCAAACCCATCTTCTTCAGAGAGTTGGCAGTGAAGACATCGCTAACAATTGTGCTCAAGTCCTCTGTGCAACCAGCATTGATCAAATCTTGCACCAAGTTGCTTTCAATGAGAAAGTCTGAGATCAGCCTCCCAAAAGGGATATATTTGATGGCTGACTTGATGGAGGAGGTGGTGCGAGACTTCCGGATGCATTCCTTCAAATAGGAGAACAGGAAGTAGGGAAGGCAGATCTTCTCCTTGTCTTGAATGAAGAACAGCATCGCCTTCTGATTGAAATTGATGTAGTCTGGAGAACTGCCCTTTGGTCGTTGATTGATGCAGTTGAGCAGGATCTTGTGCCAGACCCTGAGTTTGGGGTGAAGGTCCATCACTTTGTAGCTCGTCTTGCCCGGTTTGAAGGTGGTGTACAGGGCCTTGTTGACGATGTCCTTGGTTCTGGGTTTCAGCTTCGATTCCGTCAGTGAGAACCGATACCCATGAGCAGTTTCTGCACCTAGCAGATTCACGAATGACTTCTCCGTGATGATGATCTTCCTACCCAGGATGTAAGAGACCACCTGAGTGTCATCACAATCAGCGTGCTTCCAGAATTCCTTTACCAGCTTCTCATACACCGGTCCTCGAAGTCGATTGAAGTAGTTTCCCCAACCTTGAGCTTGGACTTCAGGACGGAGATCAAACCCATTTGCAGCCAAGTTGTCGAGGTTGAATCTCCATTCTGCAAGGACTTGGAGTTCCTCAGGAGGAAATACACAGTGAACGGCACAGCCCCGTTCTGCAATAGGAACAATCTCCTCTTGAGCTTGAGCTTGTTCTTGTGCTGGGTTCTCAGAGCCCCGTTGACCCGTTGCCAACCCGACTACCATGTGAGGGAACTGAGGTGCATCTGCAGTAGATCTTCTGGTTTGTCTCACCATTTTGAAGAGGTTGAAGGTTTGAGGTAGAAGATGAAGTTTGAAGGATGAAGAGAGATCGAGAGAGAAATCACGAAGGAGGCGGTTTTGAAAAGCAGGGAGTGCGAGAGTGAAAACCGGAAGTGAGAAAGAACGTGTGTGTATAGTGGGTTTTATCAAATAACCGTTGTTGATTCAAAAAGCACTTTAAGATCAACGGTTGAAAATTAAAGATAGACAGTAACAGTAAAATACACAATCACACACAGAAGATAAGCATATCTACACGCAATCACAACAGACTGTCACACGGGCACAAGGAACTATGCATCAGAAATTCTGACGCACGTGTTGTTGTCTCAGCTTCAGAGTCAGTACCAGTGGGCACACACACTCTGATTGAGTTACCTTCTGGACTAGACATCTTCTGATCAAGAAGTATCATAGTCAGAGGTTCTGATCTATCTTCACTCTGGACAAAAGTCCATGTTTAGATTTTTCAGAATAAAATTAAATCTATCTTCAGCTAAGGGCTTTGTAAAGATATCTGCCCATTGATGGTCAGTATCAACAAACTTCAGAAGAAGTACGCCCTTCTGCACATAATCTCTAATGAAGTGATACTTTACCTCAATGTGCTTTGCCCTTGAATGCAAGATAGGATTCTTGCTCAACGAAATTGCAGCAGTGTTATCACAATAGATTGGGATATTGCTCTCAAGGATCTGATAATCCTCCAGCTGATGTTTCATCCAGAGCATCTGAGTGCTGCATATTGCTGCTGAGATATATTCTGCCTCTGCAGTTGATAGAGCAATGGTTGATTGCCTCTTGCTTGCCCATGAGACTAGATTGCTTCCCAGAAATTGACAATTTCCAGAAGTACTTTTTCTCTCTGTTCTATCTCCAGCATAATCAGCATCACAATAACCTGAAAGCTTATACTCTGATGTTTTCTTATACATCAAGCCAAGGTTAGTGGTGCCTTTCAGATACCTTAGGATCCTCTTAACAGCAGTTAAGTGGGTTTCCCTTGGATCTGATTGGAAACGAGCACATAAATGAACACTAAATAGTATGTCTGGCCTAGATGCAGTTAAGTACAGAAGTGAACCTATCATGCCACGATAGAGCTTCTGACATACTTTACCACTTATATCTTCTTTTTCCAGAATGCATGTTGGATGCATTGGAGTCTTGGCCACTGTTGATTCCAGCATATTGAACTTCTTCAGAAGTTCTTTAGTGTACTTGCTCTGATGGATATATGTTCCTTCTGGTGTTTGATCAACTTGTATTCCCAGAAAGTACTTTAATTCTCCCATCATACTCATCTCAAATTCAGCCTGCATCATCTCAGAAAATTCTTTGCATAGAGATTGATTAGCAGAACCAAATATAATATCATCAACATAAATTTGCACAATTAAGATATCATCTTTATAAGTCTTGCAAAAGAGAGTTGTATCTACTTTACCCCTTACAAACTCATTCTCCAGAAGGAATGAGCTAAGTCTCTCATACCATGCTCTGGGAGCTTGCTTCAGACCGTAGAGTGATTTCTGCAATTTGAACACATGGTCTGGTTTCTTTTCATCTTCAAAACCTGGGGGTTGATGAACATAGACTTCCTCTGAGATATAACCATTTAGGAAGGCACTCTTTACGTCCATCTGATGTAGAACTATGTTGTGATTTACTGAGAAAGAAATCAATAGTCTGATTGCTTCCAGTCTTGCTACTGGAGCAAATGTTTCAGTGTAGTCTATTCCTTCCTGCTGGCTGTAGCCTTGAGCAACTAGCCTTGCCTTGTTTCTGACTACATCTCCTTTCTCATTTAGCTTGTTTCTGAATACCCATTTCGTTCCAATAACATGGACATTCTCAGGCTTCTTCACTAAGCTCCAAACATCGTTCTTGGAGAATTGATTCAATTCTTCTTCCATGGCCAGAATCCAATCCTTGTCCTGAAGAGCTTCATCTATGGACTTGGGTTCAATTAAGGACACCAATCCTTTCAGACTCAGCAAGGTCTCTTCAGAGGGTCTGAAGGCAGATCTGGTTCTGACTGGTTCATCTTTGTTGCCCAGAATCAATTCCTTAGGATGAGCTGCAGTGATTCTGCTCTTCTTCAGAGTTTGTGAGTTAGAGGGACCAGCTTCTTCCTCTGGTTCATCTTCCTCTGGCTCAACTTCCTCTGGAGCTTTGCCTTTGTCAGAAACATTAATGCTTAAATCTGCAAACTTTTCAACTAGCTTTGACTGGTCAGAGTCAAGCTTATCATCAAATCTAACATGAATAGATTCTTCAATAGTCTTAGCATCAGTATTATAAAATCTAAAACCTTTAGATCTATCAGAATAACCAAGTAATAGACACTTAGAAGACTTAGCATCAAATTTATGCAATCTATCCTCCAAAGCCAACTTCGCCTCCAGGCTTAAGTTTCAGCTCTCGGAACATACGCCTTTCTCCCGTCATGTGATGCGAGCATCCACTGTCCAGATACCATGATTGGTGTTTCAGTGGAGCTATCAAGGATATCTGCAACATAGATAATCTTGTCCTTGGGTACCCACTTTCTGGGTCCTCTTTTGTTAGTTACCCCAGAGGTTCTGATCACCTTGGGTGTCTCAACATAATATTTTAAAGGAATATTTGCATGAAATTTAGTCATAGAGAAAGATCCCTTTTTAAGAGGATGTTTAGCAACTTTAGCAGGTACAGGATCAGGCAATATGGTACCAGAGGGAACAAAGCATTCATACAAGGATTTAGCTTTAGACACAGAAGGCTCATTTCTAATTGGTTTAGAATAGCCAATGCCATGCATTCCATTTCTGCTTACACCATAGATCATTGAAGCCATTAAGCTTCTATCTACGCTTTTAGCCAGGAATCTTTGAAAAGATTTTTCATACTTAGATTCATGCTTACTATCAGAGGCATCGCAGGCAATAACTTCTTCTAACTTTGCAATTTGATTCTTAAGCACAGAGTTAGAATTAACTAAAGCATGGTTATCATTTTTCAAATCAGATATGATTTTCTCATGTTCATAAGGAGTTTTAGAAACACCAGATAAGTTCTTTTTCAGCTTCTTATGCTTAGACAACAAGGAGTTATACTTATCCATGATATCAGACAAAGCATGTTTCAGTTCAGAGGTAGAGAAGGAAGCAAATACCTCATTTTCATCGTCAGAGTCTGGATCTCCTTCTGATTCTGAGTCAGAGTCAACAGCTTCCTTTGACTCTGTTCCTTTGTCTTTGACAATAGCCATGAGTCCTTGGACTTCACCATCAGAGTCAACATCCTCTGACTCTGATTCATCGAATGTCACCATCAGACTCTTCTTGGTCTTGAAGTGCTTCTTTGGCTTCTTGTCCTTCTTCAATTTTGGACAGTCACTTTTGTAGTGCCCTGATTCTTTGCACTCAAAGCAAGTGACTTCCTTGATTGATGACTTCTTCTGACCTGAGGATTCAGACTTTCCTCTTGCCTTTCCAGAGCCTTTGAACTTGCTCTGCCTGTGCTTCCAGATGCGGTTGAGTCTCTTGGAGATCAGAGTCAGCTCATCTTCATCAGAATCTTCTGATGCTTCTTCAGATTCTTCTTCTTCAGCTTGAAGAGCCTTTGACTTCTCAACCTTAGCCTTTTCAGATTTGGATTTCAAGGCTATGGACTTTTTCCTCAGATCTTGCATCTCTGAGCGCTTCAGCTCATGGCATTTCAAAATGCTGATGAGTTCTTCTAAACTCATATTCTCAACATCTCTCGTGAGCTCTATTGAAGTCACCAAAGGCATCCAACTTTCAGGAAGACACCTGATGACCCTTATGACGTGATCTTTTGTTGTGTAGCTCTTGTTGAGAGGACGTATGCCAGCTACAAGCAGTTGAAATCTGGAGAACATTTCTTCAATGGACTCATTTGGCTCCATGATGAAGGATTCATACTTTTGGATCAAAGACAATGCCTTTGATTCTTTGACTTTCTTGTTTCCTTCATGAGACATCTTCAGAGAATCAAAAATGCCTTTAGCAAACTCACGATCTGTAATCTTCTGGTACTCCTCATAGGAGATAGCACTTAGAAGAATTGCTCTTGCTTTATGATGTTGTGAGTACAGCTTCTTTTGATCTGCAGACATCTCTGACCTTGGGATCTTTTTGCCATCTGCATCAACTGGACGCTCATAGCCATCCACAATAATATCCCAGAGATCTGCATCGAAACCCAGAAAGAAACTTTCCAGTCTATCTTTCCAATATTCGAACCTTTGACCATCGAACATAGGAGGCTTTGCGTTGTAACCATCTCTTTGAGTTTCACTGGTGGTGGCAGCCATTGTTTTTCACACCGGCCCGGATCACTGAACACTGTTAGGTGTGGTAATCAGAACTTGCGCTCTGATACCAATTGAAGGTATGAAAAACGGTAGAAAGGGGGGGTTTGAATAACGTTTTCAGTACAAAAACTACCACCTTAAAGATTTTCACAAATCTTTTCGAGAACTAAGTGCAAAAGATAGAGATAGAAAAGCACACAAGGATTTTATCCTGGTTCACTTGATAAATCACTCAAGCTACTCCAGTCCACCCGTTAAGGTGATTTCTTCCTTCTTAGAATGAAGGCAATCCACTAATCAGGTAAGAGTTACAACTGCACTTGAAACCTACAAGTGACTAACAATTACACTGACTTAGCTCACACTAAGATTCACTCTCTTAGTCTTCTCTAGGATCCGATCAACCTTGATCTCCTAAAGGAAAAATCAAACAACTGTTTGAGGTTGGTGTTTACAAGGGTTTGCTTCTGAATAAGCTGAGTGTAAACTAAAATAAATTACAAGATGAAAGAAAGCTTAGAATATTTTGAATATCTTGCGCGTGTGTTGCTTCTTGTATTCTCTTCTCTTCTTCTAGTTTTCTAGCCGCTTCTTTCAATCTTCAGCCTCTATATATACTCCAAGGATTAGGGTTGAGCGTTGCATGGAAATGCTACCGTTGGAGGGCAGTTCTGGAAAATCCAGCTTCTGCTGTGGCTGAGAACGTTAGGTAGGTCGTCAGGAAGGTACACTTGCTTTTGTACTTGGATAGCGACTTGACCTTTTAACCTAGGAGACTTCTGATCAGAGGAATGCTTCGTATTGGAACTTGTGAAGCAGGTTGATCAGAGTCAGAGGGAAAGCACAGATCCTCTGACCATTGTATCTTCTGATTCTGAACTCAGAGGGAAGAACATGGCCTTCAGAGTTTCTTGCTTCTGGACTTCAGAGTTTCCACTATTCAGCTTCTGGATCTTCAGAGTCTTCTACACCATCAGAACATCTGAACCTTCAGTGTTTCTTGGTTGTCAGAACTTCTGGATCATCAGAGCTTCTAGCGACTGAGTCCTCATCAGAGTTTGTATAGCTTCAGATCTTCTGAAGCTTTTCCACTGTTCATACTGAACATGGTGAATGCGAAAGCGTTGCTTGGGTTACCCTTTATACACAGTGCTTCTGATTTGTGTGAAGTTGAGTCAGGGTCAGAGCCTGTAAATAGCACACTCAGAAAAACACGTTAGAGTACCACAATTGTTCATATCAAAAGGTTAACTTGTAATCATCAAAACATAGAGTTGTACTACTAGATCAAAACTTGATCTTACAATAAGTACAATCCACTAGAAGAGAGTCGGCTTCAAAATGGCCTAAGCAAAAGACCCCTATGGTTCGACTGACTCACTGTGATCCCTCAGAGAGAACCACATAAAAAGCCATGCGTCGGGAACCTACCCTGTCCCAAAAGCGAAACGAATCAGAGCTCTACACAAAACATGACGCCTGCCTAAACCTCATCTCCCAGTACCAAGCCCACAACGATCTGAAGTCGGCAAGTTGAAGCTCAGCTTCATGCGTCGTAGAACTCCTTTCGTCAGACGTCCACGCTCGTCAGTCCGGTCCTCCTTGACCCTTCCCCGGTACGTCTCCTGATGACCCACAAGATCGATCACCCAAGCGGTGGGGGCATGTCGATCAACCAGCTCAAACCTGATCCCCCCCACCCCCCCGAGGGAGAGACCATCGAAGCCCAATCCACCGTCAACATCTGGCAGCAGGCCGACCGCCCAAACACAAACATGAAACCAAAGCCAAGGCGCTAGGGTCAACTCACGGAAATAAGTAGATATACACTCAACATGTGATATGGGGTATAGATATATATGTTGATATATATATATAAACAATCCTAGCATGTTATTGGCTCTAACAATGCTCCAATAAATCAAACAGCACACGATTCCAGTCAGAATGAATGTATGCGTGAAATGCACAATATGATCCGGATTGTGACGCGTTCCCGTTCGCCACAAGTGAAACATTCCTGTTCTTCACTATGGATGAACCATTCCCGTTATTCATCCTGGATGAACCATTCCCGTTATTCATCCTTGGTGAACCATTCCCGTTATTCACCGTATAATGAACCATTCCCGTTATTCATCATTAATGCAGTGGTGAACCATTCCCGTTATTCACCATGAGATGCACAGGTGAACCATTCCCGTTATTCACCCGATTGATGCAATATGGTTAGCCAAACATCGAATCGTCCTCACCACATAAGTGTTTAGCTCAAACCCAAACTCAAAACAACCCAAGAGTTAGTGTCGGTCAATACAACACAACTCGGAGTAAGTGTCGGTCAATACAGCACAACTCCACCAACGAGAATACACAAGGGTCTAGTGTCGGTCAATACAACACATCCCAAACAACAAAATAACCCAAGAGATTAGTGTCGGTCAATACAACACAACCCCAACAAAAAAACCCAAAATCAAAGCCAGAGTCAGTGTCGGTCAATACAACACGACTCGGAGTTAGTGTCGGTCAATACAACACAACTCCCACCACAAAACCCACAAACAAAGCCCAGAGTCTGTGCCGGTCAATACAACACGACTCGAACAACACTACCAGGAGTACTAGAGTACTCGGTGACTTTCAATCATCACCATAGCTCACCTTAGTGGCTTTCCCCAATTCCAAAACTCTCCAAACCCACAACCAAAGTCGACTTTTCCCCGTCTTTCGCAATCATTTTCTCCTTTAGGTTCCCTATAATTATTCGTTTAGTAAAAACGTTTCGAATTAGATTAGTCAGGTTATGAGTTTATTTATCAAAGTCTAAGTCTCCCAAAGTCTCTAGTTTTCGAAATTCTAATCTTTCTAAGTTTCCAAAAACCCTCCAAAAGAAGTTTCCCGGGGAAAGTCTAAGTATTCAAACGAATCCCAACAAATGGCTAAGTCTCAAACCCCACATTTGAACTTGCCAAGGGTTGTTCATCCAACCCGAAATATCAAAGATCACCAGATCAATGAATCTCCACTCCGAAGTCGCGTCAAAACGCACCATCCAACAATATCACAATATCACAAGTTATGGAAAAGCATCATAACATCAACTCATCATCATAAACAACATCAAATAAAGCATAAGTCGAATTTATCGACGCCTATCATGCAATCATAGCTAATATAGTAAGTTGCCCTAACCTCGAGCTGCTCCAGCCTCGTAATCAAAATCTCCTTCACACAAATGCTCTGAAACTCCCAAAGTTCCTTCAACTGAACCTCGGAGAAAAACAAAGCAGAATCCAAACAAAATCGATTAGATCGATCGCAATACAACACATAAACGATAGACAAAGCATTAAAGCTTCAGAATACGACAATCGGGTACGAAAAGACAAGTTTTCGAAAACGAAAACTCCCCCCCTAAAGGAATAGCTCTCGGCCATTAAGGACAGCTCTTTTTCTTCGATCAAATCTGTTTACAAGGTAGTTTTAGGGTAAAACTAAGGCAAAGAAACTGTCGGAACAATTTTCGGACGATCGGATCAAAATACGGCCGTTCAGGGGCGTTTTGGTCCAAAATAAAAGCTCAAAACCTCAAAGTTATCAGTTCTGAAAACAAATTTGACAGCAATGATCCTAACGACATCCGTGACAACAAATCCTAAAGGCACGAAGTCAGATTACGACTTTTCGACAGTAAAGTTTCGAAATGTGCGACAAAAGGGGTTTTGAAACAGTTTTTCAGATCCTGGACAGCTCGATCGCAATCGGCGATTACTGACGGAGGTTTTAGACTCTTGGGAACGTAGGGAAGATAACCCAAGCGAGAAAACAGGAAAAACGAACAGTTTTACAAAAAGCTCAAAACTGTGAGCACAGAAACGACTTCAGAAACGTAGTAGAAACAGAAATCAGAGGTAAGAATCAAGCTAGTTACCTCGGTACCTTGAAGTAGAGACGAACTGCGCGAAGATCGGTCGAGTTTCGGCGAAAATCTCCTCTCCCTCTCTTCTCCCTAACTCACGACCCTCTTTGGTGGAAAATGAAGATATTTTTGCTTTTTCGCCTATTTATAGGCAGGCGAAATCGCGGGAAAATGAAAATTTCGCGATTCCGATTTTTGCAGCACGTTCACCGATGAATTCTAAGAGAGATTCTGGCGTCAGAATTCCCGAACTCAAAACATATCTCTGACATTTGGGAAAAACGATATCTAAAATCCCAAAAGTAATGTAAGTTAATCTGTCCCGAAAAACTACTTTTTGCTGTGATGCTCAAACGACAAAACTTCCTACAGAAGAAAGATTGGAAATGTCGAAACAAATCTGGCAACGCGAATGGAAACTTCGTTAGAAGTCCCGAATAGAAAAAGTCTTCATCCATCGCTCGAAACTAGGGTTTCGAAGCAAAGAAATTAGCGTCGGCGGACTTCCGAAAAGTGAATACTATCTCGCACTAATTCCTATAGCGACTACGCAACATTCCTCAAGCAATTACCGAACTTTCTTCTTCATTGATCTTTCTCAAACATCAAACTCTTGTCACGCTTACACTGATTATACGCGTGAGTCGGAAATTAACTTGTTCTGGAAATCCAGGTCTTACAATACTCCCCTCCAAAAAGAAAGTTTCGTCCTCGAAACTCAGAGTTCTGCGAAAAGTCCGGAATACAGTTCTGAAGTTGCGAAAAACACTAGAAAGGGGGGGGTTTGAATAGAGTTTTTGTATCTCGGGTATACTTTTTAGCTTTTTCAAAACTCAAAGATAAAAACTAAGTGCTGAATAATAGGAAGTAAAGCACACGAGTATTTTATCCTGGTTCACTTGAGATAAAAGCTCAAGCTAATCCAGTCCACCTGTGAAGGTGATTTCTTCCTTCTTCTGATGAAGGCAATCCACTAAAATCAATGAGTGTTACAACTGCACTTTGCAACCTGCTAAGTGACTAACAGTACACTGATTTTCTCACTAGTATCCTCTTAAGAAGCTGATTTACCGATCCTCTTAAGACTAGCTAAATACTGAATCAGCCTTGATTCAGTCCTCTCAAGATCTGACCAACCTTGGTCTCTTGATAGACTTTACAATGTGATGTAAAAGGTTCGGGTTTACAATAGGTGCTTCTTACAAGCGAATAGTAAACTCAGAAGTTTAAGAACAGTGAAGAAATATTGCTAAGAGAATGGTTCGAATGTGTTGAATGTTTTCAGCAAAGTTTCTTAGCTTCTTTCTTCTTTCTTCAGCCTTTATATACTCCAAGACTTGTGATGTAGCCGTTGCTAGGGTTTTGTCCGTTGGAGTGGCAATTCTGTAATATCAGACTGCTAGGCTGAACAAGGTAGGTGGCGGACAGACTGAGACTGGTACGACGTTGTACCATGAAAGCGACCTGTCCTTTCACCGGTTGACTTGTGATCAAGGAGCTTCAGATGAGCGTTGGTGAAGCTTCTGATCATCGTCAGATTGAAGCTTGGATTCTTCTGACCATGCAACTTCTGCTTCTGAACAAGTTCCTCAGAACTTCTAATCGTCAGAGCTAGAATAGCCTGGGTCTTCAGAACCAACTTCTTGCAAGTCTTCAGAACTTGAGTCTTCTGCTTCTGGACCGTTCCACTGGAACATCTGGTCTTCAGAACTTCTGACTTGAGTTCTTTAGATCTTCTTGAGAGCTTCCATCTTCAGAACTTCTGAAGTATTTGCCACTGTTCAGGACGAACATGGTAGATTAAAGGGCTCTCTTTTTAGTAACCCTTGGTTCTTCTTCTTCTGAACGAATGGCTTGGGTCAGATTCAGAACCTGCTTGTCACAACTTAAAAAGACAAACGTTAGGGTACCACAATTGTTCATCATCACAAACCTTAATTGTAATCATCAAAACATAGAGATGCAGCAACTGATCAAACCTTGTTCTTACAAGTTCCTTGATCTTGTCTTCCAATTCCCATGTAGTATTGCCCGTGTCAATGTTCCTCATAACCTTTACTTAAGCAATCTGTTTTCCCCTTAACTGTTTCACTCTTCTATCCCCACTGCTAACTGTCGGCGCCTCAAAAGACAAACCATTATTCAACTTCATGTCGTCTGGCTCGATCACTTGCGTCGGATCTCCGCTTGAAATGATACTGATTGGCACTCCGTGTAGTCGCACAATCTTAGCCACTTTTAGGAGGGTCCCGCGATTGCCGGAAGCTGTGAGATGCTGCAGCTCGAAAACAGCAAATTCTCGACACAGTCTGGAATGAAAGGATCACAGCCCTGGCTACAAGTCGCGAAATTTCAGTCTGATTGAGGCCACACAGAGCTAACTTAACGAGCTAAATCTTTGAAAAAGAACCTAAATGGAGATTCAAATTTAAGAGGGTCCCACGATTGCCGGAAGCTGTGAGATGCTGCTGCTCAAAAACATCAAATTCTCGACACAGTCTGGAATGAAAGGATCACAGCCCTAGCTACAAGTCGCGGAATTTCAGTCTGATTGAGGCCACACGGAGCTAACTTAACGAGCTACAACTTTGAAAAGGAACCTAAATGGAGATTTGACTTTTAGGAGGGTTCCGCGATTGCCGGAAACTGTGACATGCTGCTGCTAAAAAACATCAAATTCTCGACACAGTCTGGAATGAAAGGATCACATCCCTGGCTACAAGTCGTGAAAATTAAGT
Organism: Lotus japonicus; assembly: GCF_012489685.1. Taxonomy (NCBI): domain Eukaryota; kingdom Viridiplantae; phylum Streptophyta; class Magnoliopsida; order Fabales; family Fabaceae; genus Lotus; species Lotus japonicus. The sequence goes on along the minus strand of NC_080042.1, from coordinate 83,402,084 downwards.
TTGATTGAGGTCACACAGAGCTAACTGAACGACCTACAACTTTGAAAAAGAACCTAAATGGAGATTCGAATTAAGGAGGGTCCCGCGATTGCCGGAAGCTGTGAGATGCTGCAGCTCGAAAACATCAAAGTCTCGACACAGTCTGGAATGAAAGGATCACATCCCTGGTTACAAGTCGCGAAATTTAAGTCTGATTGAGGCCACACAGAGCTAACTGAACGAGCTACAACTTTGAAAAAGAACCTAAATGGAGATTCGAATTTAGGAGGGTCCCTCGATTGCCGGAAGCTGTGAGATGCTGCAGCTCGAAAACATCAAATTCTCGACACAGTCTGGAATGAAAGGATCACAGCCCTGGCTACAAGTCGCGAAATTTCAGTCTGATTGAGGCCACACGGAGCTAACTTAACGAGCTAAATCTATGAAAAAGAACCTAAATGGAGATTCAAATTTAGGAGGGTCCCGCGATTGCCGGAAGCTGTGAGATGCTGCTGCTCAAAAACATCAAATTCTCGACACAGTCTGGAATGAAAGGATCACATCCCTGGTTACAAGTCGCGAAATTTAAGTCTGATTAAGGCCACACAGAGCTAACTGAACGAGCTACAACTTTGAAAAAGAACCTAAATGGAGATTCGAATTTAGGAGGGTCCCGCGATTGCCGGAAGCTGTGAGATGCTGCAGCTTGAAAACATCAAATTCTCGACACAGTCTTAATGAAATGATCACAGCCCTAGCTACAAGTCGCGAAATTTCAGTATGATTGAGGCCACACGGAGCTAACTTAACGAGCTACAACTTTGAAAAAGAACCTAAATGGAGATTTGACTTTTAGGAGGGTCCCGCGATTACCGGAAGCTGTGTCATGCTGCTGCTCGAAAACATGAAATTCTCGACACAATCTCGAATGAAAGGATCACATCTCTAGCTACAAGTCGCGAAATTTCAGTCTGATTGAGGCCACACAGAGATAACTGATCGAGCTACAACTTTGAAAAAGAACCTAAATGGAGATTCGAATTTAGGAGGGTCCCGCGATTGAGGGAAGCCGTGAGATGCTGCTGCTCGAAAACATCAAATTCTCAACACAGTCTTAATGAAAGGATCACAGCCCTAACTACAAGTCGCGAAATTTCAGTCTGATTGAGGCCACACGGAGCTAACTTAACGAGCTACAACTTTGAAAAAGAACCTAAATGGAGATTTGACTTTTAGGAGGGTCCCGCGATTACCGGAAGCTGTGTCATGCTGCTGCTCGAAAACATCAAATTCTCGACACAGTCTGGAATGAAAGGATCACAGCCCTGGCTATTAGTCGCGAAATTTCAGTCTGATTGAGGCCACGCGGAGCTAACCTAACGAGCTACAAGTTTGAAAAAGAACCTAAATGGAGATTCGACTTTTAGGCGGGTCCCGCGATTGCTTGAAGCTGTGACATGCTGTTGTTCGAAAACATCAAATTCTGGACACAGTCAGGAATTAAAGGATCACAGCCCTGGCCACAAGTCGCGAAATTTCAGTCTGATTGAGGCCACACAGAGCTAACTTAACGAGCTAAATCTTTGAAAAAGAACCAAAATGGAGATTCAAATTTAAGAGGGTCCCACGATTGTCGGAAGCTGTGAGATGCTGCTGCTCAAAAACATCAAATTCTCGACATAGTCTGGAATGAAAGGATCACAGCCCTGGCTACAAGTCGCGGAATTTCAGTCTGATTTAGGCCACACAGAGCTAACTTAACGAGCTACAACTTTGAAAAAGAACCTAAATAGAGATTTGACTTTTAGGAGGGTCCCGCGATTACCGGAAGCTGTATCATGCTGCTGCTCGAAAACATGAAATTCTCGACACAATCTCGAATGAAAGGATCACATCTCTGGCTTCAAGTCGCGAAATTTCAGTCTGATTGAGGCCACACAGAGATAACTGATCGAGCTACAACTTTGAAAAAGAACCTAAATGGAGATTCGAATTTAGGAGGGTCCCGCGATTGAGGGAAGCTGTGAGATGCTGCTGCTCGAAAACATCAAATTCTCAACACAGTCTTAATGAAAGGATCACAGCCCTAACTACAAGTCGCGAAATTTCAGTCTGATTGAGGCCACACGGAGCTAACTTAACGAGCTACAACTTTGAAAAAGAACCTAAATGGAGATTTGACTTTTAGGAGGGTCCCGCGATTACCGGAAGCTGTGTCATGCTGCTGCTCGAAAACATCAAATTCTCGACACAGTCTGGAATGAAAGGATCACAGCCCTAGCTATTAGTCGCGAAATTTCAGTCTGATTGAGGCCACGCGGAGCTAACCTAACGAGCTACAAGTTTGAAAAAGAACCTAAATGGAGTTTCGAGTTTTAGGCGGGTCCCGCGATTGCTTGAAGCTGTGACATGCTGCTGTTCGAAAACATCAAATTCTCGACACAGTCTGGAATGAAAGGATCACATCCCTGGTTACAAGTCGCGAAAATTTAAGTCTGATTGAGGCCACACGGAGCTAAACTGATCGAGCTACAACTTTGAAAAAGAACCTAAATGGAGATTCGAATTTAGGAGGGTCCCGCGATTGAGGGAAGCTGTGAGATGCTGCTGCTCGAAAACATCAAATTCTCAACACAGTCTTAATGAAAGGATCACAGCCCTAACTACAAGTCCGCAAAATTTCAGTCTGATTGAGGCCACACGGAGCTAACTTAACGAGCTACAACTTTGAAAAAGAACCTAAATGGAGATTTGACTTTTAGGAGGGTCCCGCGATTGCCGGAAGCTGTGAGATGCTGCTGCTCCAAAAACATCAAATTCTCGACACAGTCTGGAATGAAAGGATCACATCCCTGGTTACAAGTCGCGAAATTTAAGTCTGATTGAGGCCACACAGAGCTAACTGAACGAGCTACAACTTTGAAAAAGAACCTAAATGGAGATTCGAATTTAGGAGGGTCCCGCGATTGCCGGAAGCTGTGAGATGCTGCAGCTCGAAAACATCAAATTCTCGACACAGTCTTAATGAAATGATCACAGCCCTAGCTACAAGTCGCGAAATTTCAGTATGATTGGGGCCACACGGAGCTTACCTTAACGAGCTACAACTTTGAAAAAGAACCTAAATGGAGATTTGACTTTTAGGAGGGTCCCCGCGATTACCGGAAGCTGTGTCATGCTGCTGCTCGAAAACATGAAATTCTCGACACAATCTCGAATGAAAGGATCACATCTCTGGCTACAAGTCGCGAAATTTCAGTCTGATTGAGGCCACACAGAGATAACTGATCGAGCTACAACTTTGAAAAAGAACCTAAATGGAGATTCGAATTTAGGAGGGTCCCGCGATTGAGGGAAGCTGTGAGATGCTGCTGCT
>NC_080042.1:83392168-83398629 GCF_012489685.1 Lotus japonicus | reverse complement strand
GGTTCTGATCTATCTTCACTCTGGACAAAAGTCCATGCTTAGATTTTTCAGAAAAAATTGAATCTATCTTCAGCTAAGGGCTTTGTAAAGATATCTGCCCATTGATGGTCAGTATCAACAAACTTCAGAAGAAGTACGCCCTTCTGCACATAATCTCTAATGAAGTGATACTTTACCTCAATGTGCTTTGCCCTTGAATGCAAGATAGGATTCTTGCTCAACGAAATTGCAGCAGTGTTATCACAATAGATTGGGATATTGCTCTCAAGGATCTGATAATCCTCCAGCTGATGTTTCATCCAGAGCATCTGAGTGCTGCATATTGCTGCTGAGATATATTCTGCCTCTGCAGTTGATAGAGCAATGGTTGATTGCCTCTTGCTTGCCCATGAGACTAGATTGCTTCCCAGAAATTGACAGTTTCCAGAAGTACTTTTTCTCTCTGTTCTATCTCCAGCATAATCAGCATCACAATAACCTGAAAGCTTATACTCTGATGTTTTCTTATACATCAAGCCAAGGTTAGTGGTGCCTTTCAGATACCTTAGGATCCTCTTTAACAGCAGTTAAGTGGGTTTCCCTTGGATCTGATTGGAAACGAGCACATAAATGAACACTAAATAATATGTCTGGCCTAGATGCAGTTAAGTACAGAAGTGAACCTATCATGCCACGATAGAGCTTCTGACATACTTTACCACTTATATCTTCTTTTTCCAGAATGCATGTTGGATGCATTGGAGTCTTGGCCACTGTAGATTCCAGCATATTGAACTTCTTCAGAAGTTCCTTAGTGTACTTGCTCTGATGGATATATGTTCCTTCTGGTGTTTGATTAACTTGTATTCCCAGAAAGTACTTTAATTCTCCCATCATACTCATCTCAAATTCAGCCTGCATCATCTCAGAAAATTCTTTGCATAGAGATTGATTAGCAGAACCAAATATAATATCATCAACATAGATTTGCACAATTAAGATATCATCTTTATAAGTCTTGCAAAAGAGAGTTGTATCTACTTTACCCCTTACAAACTCATTCTCCAGAAGGAATGAGCTAAGTCTCTCATACCATGCTCTGGGAGCTTGCTTCAGACCGTAGAGTGATTTCTTCAATTTGAACACATGGTCTGGTTTCTTTTCATCTTCAAAACCTGGGGGTTGATGAACATAGACTTCCTCTGAGATATAACCATTTAGGAAGGCACTCTTTACGTCCATCTGATGTAGAACTATGTTGTGATTTACTGAGAAAGAAATCAATAGTCTGATTGCCTCCAGTCTTGCTACTGGAGCAAATGTTTCGGTGTAGTCTATTCCTTCCTGCTGGCTGTAGCCTTGAGCAACTAGCCTTGCCTTGTTTCTGACTACATCTCCTTTCTCATTTAGCTTGTTTCTGAATACCCATTTCGTTCCAATAACATGGACATTCTCAGGCTTCTTCACTAAGCTCCAAACATCGTTCTTGGAGAATTGATTCAATTCTTCTTCCATGGCCAGAATCCAATCCTTGTCCTGAAGAGCTTCATCTATGGACTTGGGTTCAATTAAGGACACCAATCCTTTCAGACTCAGCAAGGTCTCTTCAGAGGGTCTGAAGGCAGATCTGGTTCTGACTGGTTCATCTTTGTTGCCCAGAATCAATTCCTTAGGATGAGCTGCAGTGATTCTGCTCTTCTTCAGAGTTTGTGAGTTAGAGGGACCAGCTTCTTCCTCTGGTTCATCTTCCTCTGGCTCAACTTCCTCTGGAGCTTTGCCTTTGTCAGAAACATTAATGCTTAAATCTGCAAACTTTTCAACTAGCTTTGACTGGTCAGAGTCAAGCTTATCATCAAATCTAACATGAATAGATTCTTCAATAGTCTTAGCATCAGTATTATAAAATCTAAAACCTTTAGATCTATCAGAATAACCAAGTAATAGACACTTAGAAGATTTAGCATCAAATTTATGCAATCTATCCTTAGTATTGAGAACATAGCAAACACAGCCAAAAGGATGAAAATAAGAAATGTTGGGTTTTATGTTCTTCCACAATTCATAAGGAGTCTTATTCAGAATTGGTCTCACAGAGATTCTGTTCTGAATGTAACATGCTGTATTTACTGCCTCTGCCCAAAAGTGCTTAGCCATGCCAGTTTCTTGGAGCATGGTTCTAGCCATCTCCTGAAGAGTTCTGTTCTTCCCTCTCAACAACACCATTTTGTTGAGGAGTTCTGGGACAAGAGAAATCATGTGCAATTCCATAGGAATCAAACAGACTCTCAAACTTGTCATTCTCAAACTCTCCACCATGGTCACTTCTGACACGCACAATTCTACAAGCCTTCTCGTTTTGCACTTGAGCAATGAAGGTAGAGAACACAGCATGAGACTCATCCTTGCGGGTTAGAAACTTTACCCATGTCCAGCGGCTATAGTCATCAACGATAACCATTCCCATATCTCTTGCCACCTATAGACTCAGTTTTCACTGGTCCAAACAGGTCGATATGCAGAAGTTCTAACGGCCTTGAGGTTGAGACAACATTCTTTGCCTTGAAAGGGACTTTTGGTGAATTTGCCTTTCTGACATGCTTCACAAAGAGCGTCTGAAGCGAACTTCAGATTGGGTAAGCCCCTGACAAGGTTTAGCTTGCTCAGCTGAGAAATCTTTCTCATACTGGCATGCCCTAACCGTCTATGCCATACCCACTGCTCTTCATTAACAGACAGAAGGCACTTCACATTCTGAGCCTCCAACTCAGATAATCTGATCTTATAAATGTTGTTCTTCCTCTTGCTGTTAAACAGAACAGAGCCATCGATCTGACTTACAGCCCGGCAGGACTTTTGATTGAATATAACATCATAACCCTTGTCAGAGCTAATTGACTTATAGACAATAAGTTATGTGTTAAGCCCGTCTACCAATAAAACATTATCAATGCATGGACTACTATCTACACAAATAGTACCAGTACCAATAATTTTACCCTTTTCATTTCCTCCAAAGCCAACTTCGCCTCCAGGCTTAAGTTTCAGCTCTCGGAACATACGCTTTTCTCCCGTTATGTGACGCGAGCATCCACTGTCCAGATACCATGATTGGTGTTTCAGTGGAGCTATCAAGGATATCTGCAACATAGATAATCTTGTCCTTAGGTACCCACTTTCTGGGTCCTCTTTTGTTAGTTACCCCAAAGGTTCTGATCACCTTGGGTGTCTCAACATGATATTTTAAAGGAATATTTGCATGATATTTAGTCATAGAGAAAAGATCCCTTTTTAAGAGGGTTTTTTAGCAGCTTCAGCAGGTACAGGATCAGGCAATATGGTACCAGAGGGAACAAAGCATTCATACAAGGATTTAGCTTTAGACACAGAAGGCTCATTTCTAATTGGTTTAGAATAGCCAATGCCATGCATTCCATTTCTGCTTACACCATAGATCATTGAAGCCATTAAGCTTCTATCTACGCTTTTAGCCAGGAATCTTTGAAAAAGATTTTTCATACTTAGATTCATGCTTACTATCAAGGGCATCGCAGGCAATAACTTCTTCTAACTTTGCAATTTGATTCTTAAGCACAGAGTTAGAATTAACTAAAGCATGGTTATCATTTTTCAAATCAGATATGATTTTCTCATGTTCAGAAGGAGTTTTAGAAACAGCAGATAAGTTCTTTTTCAGCTTCTTATGCTTAGACAACAAGGAGTTATACTTATCCATGATATCAGACAAAGCATGTTTCAGTTCAGAGGTAGAGAAGGAAGCAAATACCTCATTTTCATCGTCAGAGTCTGGATCTCCTTCTGATTCTGAGTCAGAGTCAACAGCTTCCTTTGACTCTGTTCCTTTGTCTTTGACAATAGCCATGAGTCCTTGGACTTCACCATCAGAGTCAACATCCTCTGACTCTGATTCATCGAATGTCACCATCAGACTCTTCTTGGTCTTGAAGTGCTTCTTTGGCTTCTTGTCCTTCTTCAATTTTGGACAGTCACTTTTGTAGTGCCCTGATTCTTTGCACTCAAAGCAAGTGACTTCCTTAATTGATGACTTCTTCTGACCTGAGGATTCAGACTTTCCTCTTGCCTTTCCAGAGCCTTTGAACTTGCTCTGCCTGTGCTTCCAGATGCGGTTGAGTCTCTTGGAGATCAGAGTCAGCTCATCTTCATCAGAATCTTCTGATGCTTCTTCAGATTCTTCTTCTTCAGCTTGAAGAGCCTTTGACTTCTCAACCTTAGCCTTTTCAGATTTGGATTTCAAGGCTATGGACTTTTTCCTCAGATCTTGCATCTCTGAGCGCTTCAGCTCATGGCATTTCAAAATGCTGATGAGTTCTTCTAAACTCAATATTCTCAACATCTCTCGTGAGCTCTATTGAAGTCACCAAAGGCATCCAACTTTCAGGAAGACACCTGATGACCCTTATGACGTGATCTTTTGTTGTGTAGCTCTTGTTGAGAGGACGTATGCCAGCTACAAGCAGTTGAAATCTGGAGAACATTTCTTCAATGGACTCATTTGGCTCCATGATGAAGGATTCATACTTTTGGATCAAAGACAATGCCTTTGATTCTTTGACTTTCTTGTTTCCTTCATGAGACATCTTCAGAGAATCAAAAATGCCTTTAGCAAACTCACGATCTGTAATCTTCTGGTACTCCTCATAGGAGATAGCACTTAGAAGAATTGCTCTTGCTTTATGATGTTGTGAGTACAGCTTCTTTTGATCTGCAGACATCTCTGACCTTGGGATCTTTTTTGCCATCTGCATCAACTGGACGCTCATAGCCATCCACAATAATATCCCAGAGATCTGCATCGAAACCCAGAAAGAAACTTTCCAGTCTATCTTTCCAATATTCGAACCTTTGACCATCGAACATAGGAGGCTTTTTGCGTTGTAACCATCTCTTTGAGTTTCACTGGTGGTGGCAGCCATTGTTTTTCACACCGGCCCGGATCACTGAACACTGTTAGGTGTGGTAATCAGAACTTGCGCTCTGATACCAATTGAAGGTATGAAAAACGGTAGAAAGGGGGGGGTTTGAATAACGTTTTCAGTACAAAACTACCACCTTAAAGATTTTAACAAATCTTTTTCGAGAACTAAGTGCAAAAGATAGAGATAGAAAAGCACACAAGGATTTTATCCTGGTTCACTTGATAAATCACTCAAGCTACTCCAGTCCACCCGTTAAGGTGATTTCTTCCTTCTTAGAATGAAGGCAATCCACTAATCAGATAATTGTTACAACTGCACTTGAAACCTACAAGTGACTAACAATACACTGACTTAGCTATCACTAAGATTCACTCTCTTAGTCTTCTCTAGGATCCGATCAACTTGATCTCCTAAAGGAATCACCACTAAGATTCACTCTCTTAGTCTTCTTAAGGATACTGACCTACCCCGGTCCCTTAAGGAAAATCAAACAATTGTTTGAGGTTGGTGTTTACAAGGGTTTGCTTCTGAATAAGCTGAGTGTAAACTAGAATAAATTACAAGATGAAAGAAAGCTTAGAATATTTTGAATATCTTGCGCGTGTATTGCTTCTTAGTTTCTTAGCCGCTTCTTTCAATCTTCAGCCTCTATATATACTCCAAGGATTAGGGTTGAGCGTTGCATGGGAAATGCTACCGTTGGAGGGCAGTTCTGGAAAATCCAGCTTCTGCTGTGGCTGAGAACGTTAGGTAGGTCGTCAGGAAGGTACACTGCTTTTGTACTTGGATAGCGACTTGACCTTTTAACCTAGGAGACTTCTGATCAGAGGAATGCTTCGTATAGGAACTTGTGAAGCCGGTTGATCAGAGTCAGAGGGAAAGCACAGATCCTCTGACCATTGTATCTTCTGATTCTGAACTCAGAGGGAAGAACATGGCCTTCAGAGTTTCTTGCTTCTGGACTTCAGAGTTTCCACTATTCAGCTTCTGGATCTTCAGAGTCTTCTACACCATCAGAACATCTGAACCTTCAGTGTTTCTTGGTTGTCAGAACTTCTGGATCATCAGAGCTTCTAGCGACTGAGTCCTCATCAGAGTTTGTATAGCTTCAGATCTTCTGAAGCTTTTCCACTGTTCATGCTGAACATGGTGAATGCGAAAGCGTTGCTTGGGTTACCCTTTATACACAGTGCTTCTGATTTGTGTGAAATTGAGTCAGGGTCAGAGCCTGTAAATAGCACACTCAGAAAAACACGTTAGAGTACCACAATTGTTCATATCAAAAGGTTAACTTGTAATCATCAAAACATAGAGTTGTACTACTAGATCAAAACTTGATCTTACAGTTCTGTGAACGAAGGGGAGGATCTGGTGAAGACCACGCATGTGCGCCTCAGGCCACTCACATGCGTGGTGGTTCTGATGAAAAAAGATGAAGGAACGTGAAAGCCACGCATGTGCGCCGTTTTGGCCACGCACATGCGTGGTAAGCAGACCTAGGAGCGGATTTTTGACAGATCATCCACG
>NC_080042.1:80290982-80354796 GCF_012489685.1 Lotus japonicus | reverse complement strand
TACCAAATAGAAGCAGGGGATATAGCAAATAATGAGAACCTGAAGATGAAATATTTTCCGAGCTCTTTGACTAAAAATGCTTTTACTTGGTTTACTACTTTGTTGCCTAATTCAATCCATAATTGGGCTCAGTTAGAGAGAGTTTTTCACGAACAGTTTTCAGGGGTGAGTCGAAAGTCAGTCTGAAGGAATTGGCCAGCGTGAAAAGAAAATTCAAAGAAACCATAGATGATTACTTGAATAGGTTCAGACAAATGAAGTCGAAGTGCTTCACTCAGGTCCAGAACATGAGTTAGTCGAAATGGCGGCTGGCGGCCTAGACTACTCAATTCGTAAGAAGATAGATACCCAACATCTTAGGGACATGGCTCAATTGGCTGACAGGGTCAGACAGATTGAAAATTTGAAGCTCGAAAAAGAAAAATTTAATAGAGTTCCCAAGAAGGGTAAAGTTGCGTTCGTCGAAAGTTGCGAATATGAAGTCGATTATGACTCTTATCCAGGCAACTGTGATGATATCGAACAGCAGGAGGTTGATGTGGCCGAATTGGTATCAGGACCTCCTTATGTTTGTAGGATGTTAAAACCCTATGAATCTAAAAATGCGGAAACAAACAAAGGTGTTGGTAAATTTCCTGTGAAAGCGTATAATTTCGATGTTACTAAATGCGACGCGATTTATGATATTCTGTTAAAAGATGGTCAAATTAAAGTATCTCCTGATCAAAAAGAAGTACCTTTCGACCAAAGGAAAGGAAAAAAGTTTTGCAAGTTTCATAATGTATTCAGTCACTGGACTAATAATTGTGTACGTTTCAGGGATCTGGTGCAAACTGCAATCAAAGAAGGACGGCTCAAGTTCGAGGAAAAGGATAAGGCTGCTATGAAGATTGATTCTGACCCAATGCAAATTGGCAACGCCAATTACGTCGAGCCAGCCGGGATAATGATGGTTGAGTTGTCTGATTTGAATCAGGTTGCTACTGGAGGAGATGATATCGAAGCTGTGGGGCCTACTCCAGGGATGGAGAAGGTCGAATTGTCTGAAGAGGGAATGGATGCTCCTTCCGTGGAAGAAGATGTCGAAACAGCTAAGAAGGTGGTTTACCCTCGGTCGGAGGAAAGCCTGTTGGAATTCCTGCAGCGTTGCCAAAAGTCTTACTCTGAAGTGATGTTGTGCCCAAGGTGCAGTGTCGTGTTTGACAAGGTGGCTGCTCAAGCTATAGAAGATGCTGAAATCAAGAAACGCCGCGCAGTAATACCGGAAAGGCCTCCTAGTTTTGGGTCCAGAGGACGAGCTGATTCTCCCTTCATAAGGGGAAGGGGAACTTTTGGGTTCGGAAGAGGGCGTGGTCGAACTTATATGCCACCAAGTCGAGTTCCGTTCAACAAGTGGATGGCAAGGGGTCAGGCGCCTCACCCTAAGGTTAAGGTGGTCGAATTGGGAAGTGGGTCTGCCTATATGGATAATTCTCGAAATCATAAGAATTATACCTATGTCCAAGGCCGTATCTAGGTCGAAACCAATGACAAAAACTCAATGGAGGCGTCACCAGAGGGAGAAAGCCTTCGAGGCAGGCCAATCCAGTTCTGAAAGGCCAGTCAAGTACCAACTTTTGGGCCAAAGTGGTGGGGCTCCTATGGTTCCTATTCAGGTGATTAAGCAGAGTATGAAGAATGCTGGGAATTGGGTGACTACAAACCAGGCAAAAGGGAAAGAGGAACAGTCTGAAGATGTCGAAATGAAGGACAACTTTGAAATGTTGGAGTCTGAGTTTGAGTCCATGTGCAGCTTAGTCTCGTCCTTCCAGAAGAGTTCGATGTGAAAACTGAAATCACTGATGATGAAGAGGATTACTACGTCGAGGAGGATGATGACAATCCACTGTGCTATTATGTGATGACTAAAGGAGGAATCGAAGATGATTGTGCTGTTTTCAAGAAACCAGATATGGAGATGAAAAAGCATTTGAAACCGCTTTTTGTGTGGGCCCGCATTGAAGGAGTAGGCGTCAATAAAGTCTTGGTTGATGGCGGGAGCCGCCATAAATTTGATGCCAAAGTTTCTGCTTAAGAAGATTGGGAAATCTGTCGAGGATTTGCAACCTCATAACATGATGTTGACTGATTACGAGGGAAAAACTTCTAAGTCTTTGGGAATGTTATTGGTGGACACCACAATTGGTACTGTTTCTCGACCTACTCTGTTCGTGGTAGTGCCATCGAAAGCAAACTACAATCTGTTGCTAGGACGAGAATGGATTCATGGGGTGGGAGCTGTGCCGTCCTCCCTTCATCAAAAGCTGTCAATTTGGAGGCCAGATGGGGTGGTCGAAAATGTTGATGCTGACCAGAGTTATTACAAAACTGAAGTGGAGTTTGTTGACCGAAAGAATTTCGAGAAGCGGATGGCAAACATTGCTCCGTATGAATCAGAAGGAAAAGAACGCATGGAAGGTTCCACTAGTTATGCGATGAATCTTCATCCGGAGTACGGATTTCTTTGGAATAAAAACTTTCGTGCTCAGAATGCCACTGGAGAGTGGCAAATCGTTGAATTAGATGATTGAGTCGAGCATAGCTCGAATATCGGCCTATGCGGCCGAGATGAGAATAAAGACGGCCTTGGAGGCCGAACAATATATAGGAACGGCAAAGGAAGCCGAATATGAAGAAATTTGCAAACCGGAGGAGTGCCTAGATTTGGATCATTTTAATGAAGACAGATCAAAACCGGTTCTTGATTGTATATATGATGATGAACCCTTGGATTCGAGCAATCTTTAGATCCCATGTTAAAAATGCAGGCTCAGGATCCTTTGGAGGAGGTTGATTTAGGAGATGGGACTAAGAAAAGGCCGACGTATGTAAGTTCGTTGATCGATTCGGGTTTTAAGAATCGGATTGTTAGTTTGTTGCAAGAATACAAAGATTGTTTCGCATGGGATTATGACGAAATGCCGGGTTTAAGCCGGGAGTTAGTGGAGTTGAAGTTACCAATTCGGCCTGGTAGGAAACCAGTGAAGCAAGCCCCAAGGAGATTCGCCCCGGAGGTGTTCTCAAAGATAAAAGAGGAAGTGGAGCGCTTACTTGGAGCAAAGTTCATACGAACAGCCAGGTATGTCGATTGGTTAGCTAATGTAGTTCCTGTACTTAAGAAAAATGGTAAAATGAGGGTTTGCATAGATTATAGAGATTTAAATTCGGCTACGCCGAAAGATGAATATCCCATGCCTGTGGCCGAAATGATGGTAGATTCTGCCGCAGGAAATGAATATTTAAGTTTACTGGATGGATATTCGGGGTATAACCAAATTTACATTGCAGAGGATGATGTGTCGAAGACTGCATTTCGGTGTCCAGGGGCACTAGGAACATATGAATGGGTGGTGATGCCGTTCGGTCTTAAAAATGCCGGTGCAACTTATCAGAGGGTAATGAACACTATCTTTCATGAATATATTGAGAAATTTATGCAAGTGTATATCGATGATATTGTAGTAAAGTCAAAATCTCAGGATGTTCATATCGAACATCTTAAGTTGTCATTTGAAAAAATGAGAAAGTACGGTTTGAAAATGAACCCACTCAAGTGTGCCTTTGGTGTAATTGCAGGGCAATTTCTGGGATTCATTGTTCATAAGAAGGGCATTGAAATCGACCAGAATAAGGCGAAGGCAATCTTCGATACTCAACCACCGTCGAATAAAAAACAGTTACAATCTTTGTTGGGCAAAGTCAATTTCTTGAGAAGGTTTATCATGGATCTAAGCGGGAAAACCAAGGTATTCTCCACATTGCTTCGACTTAAGAAAGAACAAGAGTTTCAATGGATGGAAGAACATCAGAAGGCGTTTGAGGAAATAAAAGCCAGCCTAACAACGGCACCAGTCATGGCTCCTCTCATTCGTGGAAAACCAATGAAACTCTACATTTCGGCATCAGAGGAAACTATTGGCAGTGTGTTGGCTCAAGATGATGAAGATGGAATCGAAAGGGCTATATATTATTTGAGCCGGATCCTTAATGATGCCGAAACTAGATATAGTTTAGTAGAAAAATTGTGTTTATGTTTGTATTTTTCATGTACTAAACTTAAGTACTATATCAAACCTATTGATGTAACCGTTATTTCCCATTATGATATAATAAAGCATATGCTGTTCAAGCCCATTCTTCATAGTCGAATTGGAAAGTGGGCGTTGGCCCTTACTGAGTTTTCTTTAAGTTATCAACATTTAAGGGCTATGAAAGGCCAAGTAATAGCTGATTTTTTGGTTGATCATAGTGGGTCGAAAGAACAGGAGACGGTGGTGACGTTGAAACCTTGGGAAATGTATTTCGATGGTTCGAGGCATAAGAAGGGGACCGGGATAGGTATCTTGGTAATTTCACCCCAAGGAATCCCGACAAAAATTAAGTTGGGCATCGAAGGTGAGTGTTCGAATAATGAGGCAGAGTATGAAGCTTTATTGATTGGGCTCGAAACGGCTCTAAACTTGGGGGCTAGAGAGCTCTTAATTCGTGGAGATTCAGAGTTGGTTATTAAGCAACTAACTGGTGAATACCAATGCGTTAGTGAGAATTTAATGAAATATCATTCGAAAGCAGTTAAAATGTTAAGAAGTTTTGATGAAGTCGAATTATGTCATATCCCTAGGATCGAGAATGCTGAAGCGAATGTTTTGGCACAAATTGCGTCAGGTTACCGGCTACCTCGGAAAAAGTTTAAAGAGCTAGTAAAGGTCAAAAGAAAGTTTATTCCTAGTTTTAAAGAAAGGAAAGTGGAGTTCGAGCAGGAGGTATTGGTTATTAGTAATTTGGATGACAGTGATTGGAGGAAACCTGTTGTGAAATACTTGCAAAACCCAAACGCACCAATAGATCGAAGAACAAAGTATCGAGCTCTAAGTTACTTGATTTTGGATGACGAATTGTTTAAAAAAGGGGTGAATGAAGTTTTACTAAAGTGCCTAAGTGAAGAAGAAGCGTTTCGGGCAGTCAAGGCCGTTCATGATGGTATGTGTGGGGCGCATCAGGCTGGCCATAAGATGAAGTGGACATTGTTTCGACAAGGAGTATATTGGCCAAGTATGTTAAAAGATTGCATTGAATATGCCAAATCTTGCGCCGAATGTCAGAAGCATGCTGGCATCCAACATGTACCGGCAAGTGAGTTACACTCGATCGTGAAACCCTGGCCATTTAGGGGTTGGGCGTTGGATTTGATAGGTCAAATACATCCTTCTTCGTCTAAACAACATGACTATATAATAGTGGCTATCGATTACTTCACTAAATGGGTCGAGGCCATTCCGCTGAGAGGCGTCGACCAAGATACGGTTATTAGTTTTATTCAAGAACACATAGTATTTAGATATGGGATCCCTGAGACGTTAACTACTGACCAAGGGTCAGTATTTACTGGGAGGAAAATGGCTCAGTTTGCTGAGGATTTTGGAATAAAACTGTTAACTTCAACGCCATATTATGCTCAGGCGAATGGACAAGTCGAAGCAGCTAATAAAGTTTTAATTAACTTGGTTAAGAAACACATTAGTCAAAAGCCGAGAAGGTGGCATGAAACTTTGAGTCAAGTTTTATGGGCTTACCGAAATTCGCCCAAAGAGGCCACTGGAGTAACTCCTTTTCGACTTACGTACGGGCATGAGTCAGTTTTACCGATCGAAATATGCTTACAGTCCGTTAGAATTCAAAGGCAATTCGAGATTCCGTGTGATGATTATTGGAATATGATGTATGACGAGTTAATTGAATTGGACGAGGAAAGATTAAATGCTTTAGAAGTTATGATTCGACAAAAAGAACGAATTACTAAAAGTTATAATAAAAAAGTCAAGTTTAAGGCATTTAGCGTTGGAGACTTAGTTTGGAAAGTGATCCTTCCAATGGACAAAAAAGATCGAGCATACGGAAAATGGGCCCCTAAATGGGAAGGGCCATTTAAAGCGATTAAGTGTTATTCAAACAACGCGTATTCGATTGAGGAAATTGGAACGATTGCTCGAATATTGACGATAAATGGAAAATACTTAAAAAGGTTTAAGCCAGCGATTCATGAGATAAAGATTGATATAGAAATGTAGTGCATAAGCTGAAAATAAATATGGCGAAAACGCTATTAGAGAGTACATAGGGAAATAAAGTGGCACAGGCGCCATGTAAAAAAAAAAAAAACATGATCAATAGAAATAAGAAGACTAAAATGGTGGAGTGGCTTTCATGGGAGCATATCGACCCTTGAGTTTCTTAAGTCGCTTGTCAACCTTCGCCTTCTTGTTTTGAAGCTCAGAAATTTCGCCTTCAAGCCGATTCTTGTCTTTCACGTGAGAAATGGCCTTGGCAGCAACTTCGGTTTTTTGTTTCTTGAACTTGGCCAGATTGGCTTTGAGGGATTTTTCCTGTTGTTGAAGTTCGGCAATCTGTTTCAAAATTTCATTCAGTTGCATCGAGTCAGCTTCTTCGAGTAATTTGATGGAATCCACTTCGGTTTTAGCTTGGTCGAATGATTCAGCTGCTTGTGTGCACTCAGTGAATTTGGAGGCTAAGTCTTGACCGACAAGTTTGGCTTGGTCAAGGGTCGAGAGTGATTCGTCAAGAAACTCTTGTAATTCTTGAATGCCCTTTTCTTGTTGATCAGTGAGGTCCTCATTGCCAAGGTCAGCGATAAGTTGCTTAATTTCTCGGCCTAAGTTAGGATTCGAGTTGAGGGCAGAGAATAGATCTTGCTCAAACGTAAGAGATCGCAGCTTGTTGATCATGGTGGTGGCAGTGTTCAGAGTGCTTGTGCCTTCGTTTTGCATAGATGATTCTTGGCTTCGACTGGTGCTAAGAGAGACTTGACCGCTGATGAGTTGCTCAAGGGCTAATACTGGGTCATCCATAGCAAGAGCGTCAAAGTCTTCGATAGGAATGGACTGAGGAGACTTCTTGCCAGCAACAGGGCTCGAAACCTCAAGGGCTTTTTCTTGGGTCTTCGAAACTTTGGCAATGGGTGAAGGGATAGGCTGACGGTCTTCATCAGTATCTGACTTTTCGGCCGAAGCACCAAGGTCCTGCGTAAAGGACTCATTGTCAGATGAAACATAACTAACTATTCGACCAGAAGGATATTGA
Source organism: Lotus japonicus (assembly GCF_012489685.1). Lineage (NCBI taxonomy): Eukaryota > Viridiplantae > Streptophyta > Magnoliopsida > Fabales > Fabaceae > Lotus > Lotus japonicus. The sequence goes on along the minus strand of NC_080042.1, from coordinate 80,347,659 downwards.
ATTCGTAATGGTTGAAAGTTTAAAAAGTCATCAAGACTTTGGCAGTCAGAAGAACTGGAATCAGAAGAGTTCGAAGACAAATGGATTACTTGAGGAGGGGGCTTTGGTTGCGAGGAATTGTCCTGAAGAAGAATGCAAAAGGTAAGTACAAGGATTAAGGGATAACCAAGAAAAGAGTGTTGAACGAAAAATACTTACTTGTTCTTGCTGAGTTTTGGTCGGAGAAGAAGCTCCCGAACTTTCGCTTTGAGAGGAGCCAGAATCTTCTTGGTCAGTTTCTGCTTGTTGCTCCTCTTGATTCGGCTCAGCCCCGGCACGTTTCTTTGCAGAAGAGATCGGTGGATTCTCTTCGTTAATGTCCGAGGCTTTAGAGTTAGCATTGTCTTGTGCAGCTTCATCTGGATCGACAGTCTTGGAAGAAATGTTCTCGTCTTCAGGAATTGGGTCTACCTGCAAAATATAAGGAAAGAAGATGAGTAAAAAAAAAAAAAAAAAAAAAAAAAAAAAAAAAAAAAAAATGAGAAGGGTAGAAGATAAGATTACCAAAGTTCTTTCTGAGTCGTCCTTTTCGGACGAAATTCTTATTTTCTTTCGAGCATCCGAAGTCGAGCTTTGAGAACCTCTCTTTCGAGCCTGGAAAATATATAAGATATGGATTTGGAGTTGAATAAAGGGTAAAACAACACATTAACGAATATACCTTAGGGACGTTCTTTTGTTGAACTGGAATGCCTGTTGAATTGTCGGAACCTTCGTCTTCCTTACATGGAACCTTGGGTATTGGTTCGGCTGAAGGAAAAGGGGTATAAGTGCGAGAGTAAAGGAAAAAGAACAAAAGTAGGACGAGTCTATCTAACCTTGATGAATTTGTGTAAGGACTTGGACGTGACATGAGTTAATATGAATGTGTCCGGGGTAGTTGTGCAAGAAATATTTAGTCGAAGTAACCCTTTTCGGAAGTGGTAAAAGACTTTGTATAAAACATTTGTATGTAAAATGGTCGAGCCACTTTGGGTAAATAACAGGTAAAGCCAAAGCCATGTCACTGGTAGGAAAAGCTGGAAATTTTGGACAATAATGTCGAAGAGTGTAAACATATTTATCCACAAAAGGGGGAAAAAGTTTAATTTTTAAAACTTTGGCTTTGACCTTTTCTTTTAAAACTTCCGCCGCTTCCGAAAGGGTTAAATTCAATCGACCTGGAAGATAAACAGTTTTGAAGAATCTCTGAAATGACTGGATTTCTTTGATGAGCATACCTCGAGTTTTCTTTGTAGCCTTTTTCTGCACAGATTGAAGAGCTTCAGTCATCTTTCCAATACAAACTCCTAAGGTGGTCTGAATAGACTTGTAGTAGGTCGACCACCAAACTTCAAATTCTTTAGTGCAATAAAAGGATGGTTCGAAAGACAGAGGTTCAAGACGAAGAGCAGACGTCTTTTTGTCATAATAGTTGAGGGCTTCATAAAAAGAGTCGACATCTTTGTCGCAAAACCCTTCGTTGCAAATGGCATCCTTTTTTGAGAAAAGAGGGATAGGAACGATTTGACATAGGCCGAATTGTCTAGCCACAAGCTGAGGCTGGTAACCCAACACGTTCACCTCAGATTTTTTGAAACCAAGGGGAAGAACTTGAGGTCGGAAAAATTCCCTCCAGATGCTAATACTTTCAAGTTGTTCGCCCGGAGATTCGCATGGGAAAGGTCGGACAAGCCATTTGGGACCAGTAGTTGGAGCAGCAAATGGAGCAAGGTCGGGAGTAAAAGAGGTCATTTCCATAAAAGCAGTAAAAAACTCACGGAAAGTGGTTTCTGGATCGACTTTATCTTTGGAAGGAGTCAAGCAATTAAGTCGAAAAGCAGCAATAGAAGTCGAGACATTTTGTGGACTTGGAGTTGAGAGTTTGGTCTCAAATATGGCATTTAGCCAAAGTTGAAGAAACCATAGAGGTCCAGCAAAAAGGATGTTTTTCTCGGCTCCAGAGGGCTTCTGAAGAGAAGTGATGGCTTGACTCAAAGAAAGGTAAAGTTCGCCTAATAAAACTTTACCTAAACAGACGTCGGTACCTTCGTGCAGAAGTTGAGCAAGAAGCACAAATTTCTGAGGAACTTGAAGAGACTTGGAACAAAGGAAGAAAGCAGAAAGCCAGAACAACAAGAAAGCTACATGTTCCGAGTCGGAAACATTTGCAGAGGTCTTGTCGTGGTTTCTCAGAATGAAGCTTTTGTAAGTTAGATGGTTATAGTCTAATTTGATTTCTTTCTTAACAGGCCGGTCGAATGTAAAAGAAGAACCTGTAGGTCGAAGACCGGCAATAGCAGCTACATCTAAGAGAGTAGGGGTAATCATTCCCTGAGGAGTATGAAAGGTATTGGTCGAACGCTCCCAAAAGAAGAAAGAACTGGCTAACATTGCTGGATGGTAGACAATTTTCGACCTAGATAATTGGATTATGTCAAAAATCCCTAAAGTTTTCCAGAAATCTCCTTTCACTTTCTCGACTTTGTTTAACCATTCAATGTAGGGATTCGTTTTCACTGGAGGTGAAGAACGGAAAGCTCGAGGGGGGTCACCTAAAAAGGACAGATTGTAGGAATCCCTAAAGGCCAAGATTTTCTCATCAGGTAAAGGTGAAGGAAAGAATGCAGATGCATTTCTTGGGAAAGTAGTTTGGTAAGGTCCTAGATATGCATGCAACTTATCACCAATGGAGAAGGGAATAAGTACCTGGGAATTCCAGATCTTAATCTTTTCTTCTTCATTGGGAGGTTCTGGAACAAAGGTCCTCCCTTCAACTTCAATGGGTTTTAAAAGAGAAACCGCAGACGGAACCTGAGAAGAGGATGTGGAAGTCATGATGGTGGCCGGCGAACTGGAAGATGATGATGATGCAATGATGAAGATGGTGAAAGCTCGCGCAAACCGAAATGGTTCCGGTAGAGCTTTGGAATATCAAGGAGTTGCAAGGTTTTGGAAATGGGTTTTTCTTTTTCAGAGAGAAAAGCTAGAGGTTGAAGATGAAGTAGAAGTGGGAAGGTTTTTCCACCTATTTATAAGACTTAAGTCTGGGTAAGATGAGCGGTTGAGATTAGACCGGATGCCAAAACTTTGTTCAATGAAATTTAGTTCAATCCGTTTGAATTCTGAGTGGGGTATGGCAGTTTCTACCTTTTGGTTTCTCTTGAAGGACGTGTCTGACATGATTAGACATTTATGATAGTGGAGTGTGGAAGTTGCTAAAGGTTAAAAGAGACTTTTGTTTTGTCAGGAATGGAAAAGGAAAAAACTGACATTTAGTGTTGGGTCGAAATCATGTGAGACGAAAATATCATTTTTTCTGATCGAATAAATGATATTTTGGGGGGCATCTGTTGACTACACAATTTTATATAATTTCGACCTATGTTGCATAATTTCGACCTATGAAGTCGAAAGTAAGGAGACTCAAGAAAATTTACCAAGTGCTAAGTGACTTCGGCTGGAAAGTATTTTTTCGAGATGTGAAGAATCCATTACGGGAGGCCGGTTGTTTTGAAGACAGTTCGCGAAAGACACGTAAGGAGCAAAAAAGGACACGTGTAGGACGAAGACATATTCAGAAGACACTTGTAATGGTTTTATCAATTGACCGTTAGAAGTCAGTTACATTTTTAAGTCTATAAATAGCAGGGTTGTAGAAAGAATAGGGGTACACAATCTTTACTCGAAAATTCTCAAGTGCTTACAATCAATCACAATGATTACAAGCCAAGTTAGAGTGAAAAAGTAGGGATTCGTGTAACACTGCATCTTATAGTTCATTATTATCATTCAGATTTAGAAAATTCATTTATTGCTTTTATCATTTAAACCGAATGTATTCGTTTTGTTTCTAATTTGTTATTAAATCTCTTTAGTTTTGAGTGACTAAATTTAATTTATTTTCACCAAAGAACCCAAGAGGACTCGAATCCAGTCCCAGATTGATCCTTGGATTCTCTATTTGTTTTACCAAAATTTGGTGTAAACAGGTGGACGGTTGCGGAGATGGAAAAGATAATGGCTCCAATGCTCAGCTAGAGTTTGATCTGCTTAGAGCGTTGTGCACGATTGTTTGACCTTGCAACAAAGATGCATATTTCTTTGAACGACATGGTCAACAAGGTTCTAGAAGCGACATTCATAGTTTTAGAATGAGGTGAGTAAAGTGTTTTTTTAGCTTTTGTTAGTGAGGTATCTCAAAACATTTTTGGAAATGTGGGTTTAGAATGTAAGTTTTTATGGGCATCCATAAGTAATTAGCGTGCAATTTGTTTTTGTCCAAATTGCCACGCAATTTTCTGTAGTCCATTAACCACCGGCCGTTTATTTTATTTTCTGTGGTCCAAATTGCCACATTCTTTTTAAATAGCCCTCTTCAATATGTAAATCTGCTCATTGACAAAAAGATGTAAAACTGCAGTGGTCCACTAGATTTGGACTTTACCGAATAGCTCTCCCACCATATATAGGCTTATCATGTTGCATACATATGAACAGTTGTATAATGAGCTTGGGCCATGATCTCTTAAAATTAAATATTTTAAAGAAGTGGTCCACAAGTAATATTATAGCTGTGGTCTCGATGAAGGGAGGAAGAGAAGTCGAGATTTTGGTCAATAGAGGATTGGAGGAAGAGAAGCATTAAGTGTAAAAATTGAAGAGGGGTCAAATAATTCAGAGGATTTGTGAAACATAGAGAGAAGACATGAGAGTTAAAAATTGCTCATTTGATAAATGAGATCGGTCATGAGAATCATATTTTATTGTTACATATGATAGGACAAAGTTGGCGACAAAATGAAGAAATATGAAATTTTGGTTGATAGGGGATATATTGTGCTGAAGCAAGTATTCATCTAACTAAAGTAAGGAATATAGAAATGGAGAATGTGAATACTCATTTAAATTTTACATCGAGCATTGTGAAAAAAAAAGAAGTGGATAATTAGTTTGAGTTTTTATTTCACCATAATAACTTTAATCCTTTGAGTATTTTTGGGTACTTGTGTGTCGCTAAGGAAATTTAAAATTTTATCATTGAAAAAATTGCAGTAAGAGGATTTCCAATTTTCTACTTGTTAAAATTATAGTTGAGAGATGTTTAAAAAAAAATTATAGTTGAGTGATGAAATATTTTGTTGAGATTGTGTAGTTTACGTATTTATTTATTTTTCTATCTTTACGGTTGCTTTCGCAAGAATGGAAAATTTCTCAGCCATTTATATGCTAGTGCATGCTTCAGCATTTTATTTCTCTATATAACTGTGGGAATGGCCGTAGGAATATTGAACTGCCAGGAGGGACAATGACATCATCTTGGTTGACAATATTGTTTCCCTATTGATATAGATATAATAATACTATTTATTTGTAATAAAAGTCAAATTTATTAAACAAATAGTGGTAGCTTGCATGTTCTTGAATTTAAACAAGCATTAAAAAGGAATTTCTTTTGTCAAAATTGTATTAGGCTTTACGTGTTAAACATTATAAGAAAAGGATCAAGGTTAAAATAATTTGTGCATAAACTAATAATATGTGATTAGTTAAGAAAGATCATGCTCCACCATGCACGAAAGCGTGTATCAAGACCAAATGTATAAAAAAATTGTGTATTAATTTGTATCTTTCTATGATATGAAGAAGGATTTAAACTCTATAAAAAATACTTTTTTATTTTAATCCAGAAAATAAGAAGTGAATTTTAGGTAGAGCCATTGAAATTAAGATTAAAATTCAAACAGCAAAGAGATTATATATACATTATCATTATAATATATGACCCCAGCTCCATTTGCCAATCATGATGACATGCCATATACAAAAGTCCAAAGCTGGCCTCCCCTTGGCCTCTTCCCTTGGAAACTCCTGATAAAAGCAATGACAGAATAGAGTTCAAACCAAACACTTTCTGATAATTCACAAAACAAAGCTTTGAAAATGATGATGATACACCAACACACACTAGTCCTCTGAGCAACCAGAGAGAGAAAATTGGGTACCTTAATTTGGACAATCAAATGGATGCAACTCAAGCAGAAAAAATCTATGTTGCTATTAGCAATGATGCACAGGATGGATTTAACACTTTGAATTGGGCTCTCAGGAAATGGAATTCTCATCCAATTTCCATTGTGATTCTCCATGTGACACACAAGATTTCCATGGATTATGTTTACACACCATGTAAGTTGGGCTTGTTCTTTGTTTACAATTGAAATTCAATTGGGTTTGGCTTAGTTTTGAGATTCTGTTGCAGTTGGGAAACTTCCAGCAAAATCTGTGAATGATGAAAAGCTAGAAGTTCTCAGGAAAGATGAGAAAGAGAAAATCAAGAAGCTGTTTTCCAAGTATATATCTTTTTGTGGCAAGGTGTGTCCATAATTTTAGTTCTTAATAAATAACACTATTCAATTGCTGGGATCATATGAAATTAAAGTACTTTCCTCAAATTATTGTCTTGTGTTTGTTTCTGCTTCTCACAGGTGCCAGCTGAAATTTTTGAAGTTGAGAAATTTGATGAGCCTATCCAAAAGCGCACCATAGACTTGATATTTGGTCTAGGAATAACCAAATTGGTCATAGGATTTTCATTCATGAAGCCTTCCTTGTACTCTTTCAATTCCTTGATCTTTTTCTTCTAGAACTTTATTCATGGAACTCGCGCATAACGAGAGCTTAGCACCGGGTTTGCCCTTTTTTATGTTATGCTAAAAATTCTTTGATTTTCTTTTTTCTTTTTTCTTTTGGCTTAGGAAATCAAGAGGTGCCATGAGTGGATTGTTCTATGTTCATCAGCACAAGCCTGCATTCTGTGATTTGTTTATTATTTGTGCTGGGAAGCAAGTTTATCTCAGAGGAAATAATGATGAGCAAATCATGGAAGATGATAAGGGAGTCATGGTTGCCAGAATGAGAGATAAGATCACTTTTAAAGATTGGCTAGACAAAATGTTCAATGACAAAAACAATGATTCCTTAGATAGAACTGCATCTCCTTCCTCAAACAATTTGGATTCCTCTGTGACACAAAATCACTGGGAGTCTTGTCTCCAAGAAATTGATAATTACTATCAACAATTGCTATCTTCATCAAATTTGGATGATGGAACCTGCAGGCAGGACAATGATCCAATTGAGCCAGATGTCACTGAAAGGAACTACTCTATTAAGGTAACCAAACAATGCATAGATATTTACATGAAACATGTGGCCTTGATTAGTGCTAGTATCTATCCGTTTTGTTGTATTTCTTTTTGTTTGTTCTGAGGAGTTGTTAGATAATTGGTTTCACAATACAATATATAATTTTTTTTTGGACAACTTTTCTTTCTTTGCATAGTATTAAAATAAGAAGATGCATAAAAGTCTAAACTAGCAATCTAATTCCATTGATCTTCTTACTTTTCTTCAAATCTTAAAGTTTGAGATTGATGGGACCCATTTTAGCTTAGGTTACAGCATATGGAAACCATTTTCAAATCTCTACCTTGTCCTTTATCCGTGATTAGCTTTCCATGTTTTACTTTGGCTAGAAAAAGTAGTTCTTCAATTATTTGTTTATATGCTTTTGTTCCCCCTTTTATGGTTTGACATGGTGTGTTTATTTGACAAAAATTAATGTTACTTAATTTGTTCACAGAGTGCAGCAGAAAAAATTGAGATCCTGAAAAATAAACTGAACGAAGCTCGAAAAACAATCCAATTGAAGAGGAAAGAAGCCAAGGACAACCTAGAGAGACAAACAAAAGCTGAATGGGCAATTTTATTATGCAACAGTCGGGTAACTAATATTCATGCAAAGTTCTAAGCCTCTTTTTGCAACACATCCCTGTTTATTAAATAAAATTTAGATGGGTGATTGTACTAAAAATGCTCTATAGTGCAATTCCTTTTATCAAATTTCAAAACAAATAAAGAAACACATGCAAAATGTAAGATCCGGGTGTTACACGATTTACACGTAAGACAATTCCTCGCCTCCTCCAGTGCGTATCTTCCCAAGACTCAATCTCAGGGCCTAAGGGATAAGTACCTTGGGCACACCAACTGAGCTAGACTGCTCAAGGTACTTAGCCCTCAGGTCTTGTTATCAACTCAAGTGAAGGTAAATTACTCGTTGACGGGACGAGGAAATGTCTTACGGGTAGGCAACAAACACTTGAATGTTACATTAAAAAGTAGCTCAACTGGTACCAAACTTGCGCGCCAAGGTAATTAGCCATTAGCTAAAAAAATTGAATGTCATTTAACATAAATTGTTTTCTATGTTTAGGCAGAAGAAGTTGAAGGTCAAATAAGGGAAGAGGTAAGCACAAAGGAAGAACTAAAGAAGGAAGTGGAAGCAGAGAAAGAGCAAATAAAGGAAATGAAAATTGAGATTGAAGAGAGGAAGAGGAGGGCAGGTTCACTAACAGGACTCCAACGCGAGATGTCAAGCAGGCTCCAAATGTCGACGTTGGCGAGGTCAGGAGCGGAGGCACAACTAGAGAGAGCAGTGAGTGAAAGGAGGGATATGGTGAGGGAGATAGAGGAGCTGCGGAGGCAGAGGGATGTATTGAAGAGGAGGATCGAGTTCTGCAAGCAGAAAGATGCCATAAGCATGGCGGCGAGGATGAGTGACACATGTTGTAGTTTTAGGGAGTACACAGAGGAGGAGCTGAGGTTGGCCACCGAAAACTTCTCCGAGCGGCTGAGGTTGAAGTCCGGTGGGGATTGGACCAACGTATATAGAGGACACTTCAACCACTCGACTTTTGCAGTCAAAATGCTCCCTTCTTATGCTTCTTTGTCTCACCAATATTTTCATTCCAAGGTAAAAATCACATGTAGATTTAATTGTGATACATTGAAAATTAATTTTTTTTCCTCAAATTTTCCAGATATTTAGTACTATTTACCTTTTTATGAAATTTTTGGAAATAATTTTTATTTTTTAATTAAAAGTGAGTCACTTCTGATAAGGATTATGATTTTTAGAGTCTCACATTTTTTATAACTCGTACCTCACCCAGCTCACCTCACTTTGGCAGCATAAGAAAACATAACATTCAACATTAACATGTTTCTTTTCTTCTGTTTAAATGACTGTCTTAACTGTACCAACTATAATCATGTCACATGTGAGTTGCAATTTATTTTCTTCAAATAGCCTGCATTTACAAATTTACTACTGCATTTTCAGATGAGGCTTCTAGGTGATATTAGGCAACCTCATCTGGTTGCCATGGTGGGCTTTTGCTCTGAGCCCAAATGCTTAGTTTTGGAATACTTGTGCAACGGAAGCTTGCGAGACATGCTATTTTCTAGGAGACGAAGCCGGGCCTTACGGTGGCATGACCGGATACGAATAGCGACAGAAGTTTGCTCAGGCTTGGGCTATCTCAACGCAGCAAAGCAGAGGCCTGTTATTCATTGTCATTTGAGCCCAGCCAACGTCCTCCTAGACCGCAATCTGGTTGCGAAGATCACGGGCTTCGGGCTTCACGAGTGCCATGACGAGGAATGTAACGCGGAGACAGATTTGAGGGCCGTAGGGGTTTTGTTGCTGCAGCTTCTAACCGGAAGAAATTGGGTCGGGCTCGTTGACGAGGCCCTGATATCAGACATGGATACAGAGGCACTGGTTAAAGTTCTTGATGACATGGCTGGACAATGGCCATTGAATCTAGCGAAAGAGCTCGTGAACCTAGCTATCAGGTGCATGTCTATGACAGGCAAGCCCAACCCAGATTTTAGCATTGCAAGTGTCTTGAAGGAACTCAATAAGATTAGAAGAAAGGGTGATGAAATATTTACAAGGGAAGGACAAAAAGTAATCAATGGAGGGTGTATAGATAGAGAGAGCTCTAGCGATGTGCCTAGTGTGTTCATTTGCCCTATTCTGCAGGTTGGCTCCTTAATCTTTGAATTTTGTTTCTAACTTTTTCTATTTAGCTTGCTATAAATAAGATCAAAATATAAAAAGCATACAACTAATAATCCCAAGTATCTAAGGTTGTGTTTTTGTTTTTGTTTTTGTTATGTTTGGCGCAGGATGTGATGAAAAACCCACACGTGGCGGCAGATGGGTTTTCTTATGAGCTGGAAGCAATAGAACAGTGGTTGCAGTCAGGGAATGAAAGATCACCTATGACAAATTTAAGGATGAAGCACACATTCCTTACTCCGAATCACACTCTTCGTTCCTTAATTGATGATTGGCAGGAAAAATCAGCCAACGTTGAAAATTAATACCATTTTTTTAGTTAAGTAGAATATGTACAGCTAAACTGTGGATTGTAACTTATTTTACTTCTCATTACCATTGGAGCCGGGAAAAAAACTACCAATTTAATTACAGTAACTACTGGTGCAGGTTCAGAGATTAATCCTCTAATGTTGAGACTTCACATGAAACCCTTGTCGAAATTTTGTCTATTTCTCTTCATATCTATTGCAAAGATAGAGCCTCTGAAGATGAAGATAGCACAAAGTTTCACATGACAATGTTATATGACCTGAGATGATCCTGATCCCAGATTCAACATATAACTCCTAACAACTCATAATTTAGTTATATCCCTTTTCCTTAGTGAACTGACATGACTTGCTGTAACTCTTAAATATCAACTCAATGTGAAACTACAAAAATGATATACTAATTAATAAAAAGTTATAAATATGTAATTACACAATTTTTCCCCAGCAGACAAATAGCGTGTGGAAGGAGCTTTCCAATTTTTTAAGCACAGCTGACATTTTTTAAAACTTTATCCAATATAATATGGTATTTACCTTTTCCTTTGTGAGCTGAAATATGCTTATATCATCTTCTAAGCCACACAGAAGAGAACAAAAGAATAATGAGACCCGCAATCATTTGAACCAACAGCAACAGCAGGCAACTTTGTTTGGCAGAGAATATTCAGATTGCAGTGAGGGATCAGCGGTGATGTCTTCGGCCTTCGACCATGTATACACCCCTCGTTCTTCTTGACTGCCAGGGACAGTGTTGTCCAGTAGGAATGCCACCAACAATGTTACCACCATGTTCATGGACAAAAGAGCATTGATGGCAAAATCAAGCTGAAAAGTTTTGGACAAAGAAAATGACATGTTAAGCACACCCTTATCAGAAGACAAGGTAATAGCTGTATCTCTAAGAAACTTAAGCACAGGTATAGATTTGGGATAGGACTATGATCGGAACTGGACATATTGAACGTAGAAAAGAGCAAGGTTGCTGAGAAATTGGAGAGACTCAGCCACCCTCCCTAAGTTCCAAACCCCCAAAAGATACTAATACTCACCCTAAACTCTCTATTTATAGGCAACACACTAACCCACCAACTAATTAACCCACTCTCACTAATTGAGTGTGTCTAACAGACTATGTTTGCCTCTGAAGTCTAAAGTGAGAAAGTTACTTGTTTAAGCACAAGTATAGATTTGTGTCTGCATAAAGAAGTGAATTACTTGTTTAATGCCTGAATGGGATGGACCACTTGATGCTGCCGCATAAGGAATGAGATAACTGGGAAGTATGAGACTGGACTCAGGTTGGTATTGTTGAAAATAAGAAGGGATGGACATGCCGAGGAACAACGAAACGCCTACTATTGTCATGTTCCTGAAGCTGGCTGATTGACCATACTGTAAAGTTGAGAGGCCCAATGCCACAGTCAGAGCCCACATGAAACACAGTACAGAAGCAGCCAAAGACAGTGGAATGGAAGCAAGTAGAGCACCCACTTTTCCTACAAAACACAAGCAAGAAATAGATTGGACAGGGCATCAAAATAGCCTTTACATTGAAAATATCTAAACTCCAATTCAGTATTAACACATCTAAATTTTAGTTAATACATGGTGCTGCAATCAATCTTAACCAGTGTCAGAAGAAAATGTAATGCTTAGATAACTTGCATTCGTGGTCCATGTTCGACATAATGAGAAGCAAAATGCACTAAATGAAACTACTGCATGTCCTTAGAAGTTAGATCCACCCTAGCCAGCATCCAATGAGAACACTAAACATGCAATTGGTTTGGCCAAGAATTTATAAGTGAATTATGCATTTTGTCACCATGTGTTGTTGCTTTACCTATTAATGAGAACAGGATCAAGAAAGCTGCTCCAAGTACCACTGCCTTCCTACTTGCCACCTTTGTGCTGTTAATTGTGTGAATGTTCTCTGTCAAAGTTGTTGACCCTGTACCTGAACCCCAAAGACCAGCCAATATGCTACAGAAACCCTCCAGTGCAATTCCTCGGCTCACGACTCTAGGAGTCGGTGGCCTCAAATCAACTTGCTGAGATGCAGTCCGATAAGTTCCAACCTGGAAAAAGGATACACCAGTGACATGGTTACAATCAGTTTCATCTCCTGTTCATGTCTAAACCCCTGCCTTCAACATGAAAATCCATCTGCATATTTAAATGATACTTACCGAATCCACAGAGGCAACCAGCGAAACTATGACCATGATTATGGAAGTCTTAAAATGGAAAATAGGAATACCCCACTGTAAAGGATAAGGAAATCTGACCCAAGCAGCAGTAGATAATGCATTGGACACATCAGTCCTGCAATGCTTCATGGTATGTGCATGTTTTTTACATGCATCCGTCAGAATGTTTGAACTTGGTATTTCAGGATTGCATCCTCTGTAATTATATGCACCGCCAGCTGTTAAAAAGGATGCATATATCCAAACTATTGTCACACTCAGGGGAACCTGCAAATATTAGAAGTATTGCATCAGAATTTGTATAGATACCTGCTAAAGGAAAAACTTAGTGCCCGTCTGTTTAAGTTTTTTTAAAAAGAAAATGAGTTTTGTTTCAACTTTGTAATGAAAAAAAAAATCACTTTTATTTAGAAAAAACTACTTTTAAACCTTTTCTGTTTTTGCTTAGATTTTGAATAAAAACATAATTTGAAAAAAATAAAAATCAGACTTGTTATTTGGAGAAAAGATGTGTATTGTAACCAAATAAAAAATAGGTTCTGTTTTTACATAAAATCTCTGAAAATAAATCACTTCACTTTTTTTGCTTATAAAAAGGGGGGCCTAAAGGTTGTATACAAAAGTGGTTTTTATTTTAGAGCTTTTGAGTAATATGCCACAAATGAGAGAAGATGAATGCTATATCTCAATAAAATGAAAAATGAACCAAGAACATCTTAATTTAAGATACTTACAGCATAAATTCGAAATACTTGGCGCCCAAAGATAGATATTCCTCGAAGATACTTCAAACAAGAAGAAAAAGAAGCAACAATATGAGTTTCTGAACACTACTGAAATCATTTGATAAAACTACAAAAGCTCATGACTGATTACAAACAGCCTCTAACACACCAGTAACTTAAAAAAATTACAACCATTAGAAAACATTTTCATATACAAAATATTCTGGATTGGTACTGCATGACTCACCAGAGTGAATATTAGAACCAGTGCTATATGTGGAATGGTAATTTCCATGCAACTGCCAGCTTGTGGAAAGCCATAGCTGAAGAATGCTAAACCTACAGCAGCGACAGTTGGGGCAACCACAATTGGGTTGATTAACCTACAACAAGTTGTTGTGAAATAGTAAAGAGTTAACAGATTAGACTTCTCAACTCTTGACTACTCTCTTCTGACAAAAGTTCAGTAGCCTTTATCATTTCACTGACCAATATAAGTTTCTGCCATGCATCTCTTTATCTCGTATGTTAACATACGAACATTGTAAATTACTAAACTGAACATAAAATAAAACATATTCATGGTGAGCACAAGGAAGATATGTCATACAACTTCTTGTTACCTGAGTAGAATAGACATCAAACCGCTAAATCCCAGGATACATTGGAATATTGAACCAACAATTATAGCTCCTTGGAGCTCCCTCATGATGTGCCTAAACTTCTGCAATTAAAAGTAGAAGGATTTAATATGGAAACTGAGAATACATCCAACCTAACAGAATAAGAGCCAAGGCTTAATGTGTTTAGAAAACAACAAATCCACATTCGGTTGCAAAAACTGTCAAAGCAGAGATCTGTAAACAGTTAATGGAAGTTTTCAACTACTGACATTAGTTTCTGACGTAATTGTATTTCAAAATGCAAATAGTTTACAGATATAGCTTCCCAACGTTATTTTATACGCCTAAAAAGATCCTGAGAGTGATGTATCTGATGAATTAAGATTTTGTGTCTGACAATGAAGTAATGAACTTACATGTTCTGTAAGATTACGATATTCTTGAGCATTTATAATAACTAATGCTGGTGCCAAATACACAAATGAGCTCCCTTGAACTAAAGGCAGTCGGGTACCAAAGTAGGAGTGCAGTATGGTTGTGATGCCAGAAAGAAGCAGCATTGTAGAAATTACAGTAGCAGTATCCGTCTGCCATCAGAGGTTAGTGTAAATGTAGATTCAAATATGAAAAACTAAATTTTCTTAGAGAGTAAACAGTACATAACAGTATATGCTTACATCAGTTCCACCCATGACCGGTACCATGACTAATGGGATCAATACAAGTGAGCCAGCCAATGATAGATAGTGCTGTAGGCCGTAATAGATAAGAGATACTGCAGTCAAAGATGCTAATGTGTAAGTAAAAATGCAGCAACATGATTATGCTCGTTAATCTTCCTGATAATGAGATAATGATTGGTTAAGAAAATGACTTGGAAATGAAAACTAGGCAAAGACATGTCCTTTGATAAAGGCCTTCTTAACAACATTGTAAATGAACAGAGGTCAAGCATTGTATTCTCGAATGGAATCCATGATTTGTCTAGATCTTTTTTAGTACCTCATGCCCTATTTGAAAAAAGAGTCAAAGGGGTTCTTCCTGAAAATCGAATGAAACATGCTGGTTACATGCCACTAACCTTGGCATGGCCCAGATAGGGTTGGAGTCCTATTGAACAGGAGGTTTGATTCCCATAATGGCATAGGTAGCAGGTAGGTGCTGGGAGAGGAAATATTAGTTGTGCACCACCATTCTTCCTCGGCAAGATCCATTAGGGTTAGAGTTCGATTGAACCATGGCAGTTAACTGATGGGCTTTTGACGTAGTGGTATGTGCTCAATCCAATTGAACTAAATACCGGTGTCTTTAATAAAGATCATGTTTATAAGGGGAAGAGCATATAATTAACTTTTCATGCTGGGTAAACATATCTATAAATTCTTGTGAGTTGTGGACATTTCTCTTGACTTTTTTTCTTCATATCCATATTTTCCTTCTATGAAAAGGATTAGTTAAAAGGAATATTATTTTCTGATAATAATATGATTTATGTGTATTACAGACAACTTAGAAGAACAATAGATAGATAAGTTTCCTAGTCTATCTCAAACATCATTTACGAATTTAATCTTATCTAGTACAAGATAATACCTACCATAACTAATCTTATCTTAACACAGCAAAACATATCTAATATCTCCACAAATTGTTGAATGGTCACTTGACCAACAAATTGTTGAATGAATGACACTTGACCCGCAGGTAAAAGAGCATTTAACTCAGCCTTGATGGAAGACACTTGACCAACAAATTGAGGAACTGTCATGCTTTGTTGGTGAAGATTAATCAGCTTGTCAACAGCTGAATATAAATGTTGAATGTCATTAAGTATATAGAGATTTAGCTTCGGTCCATAAATTATAACAGGTATCGAAGTTGGTGTAGATATTATAGAGAGAGGGATCTATAGACTGCCAAAAAAGAGTGCTAAGCAATGCATCAGTTTTTTCCCAATCCTCTTTATGGGTCGTTGCATCTTCAAGTTTAGTGTACAGATGATCCTTCAGGCCTTCACCTACACCCCACTTCTCAACCACTTTAGCCCATAAAACGTAATTAAAGGAACCCAATAATTTTCCTATTGCAGTAGCCTGGGAAGAGATAAAAATTCCAGAAAACTGCCCAAACTTCATGGTGGATGATGAAGCTACCAATGTTGAGAGTGGAGAGGAATAAGATGAAAATCATTCAAACAAAAAATCAGGGTACAAGAGTGAAGGGTATATGTAAACAGATGGGTCATCATACTACCCTAAACTAATCTACCCATTAACAATGGGGTCTTGGAATTCCAAATATAGGAAGTTAGCATCATACA
This sequence comes from Lotus japonicus, assembly GCF_012489685.1. Lineage (NCBI taxonomy): Eukaryota > Viridiplantae > Streptophyta > Magnoliopsida > Fabales > Fabaceae > Lotus > Lotus japonicus. The sequence goes on along the minus strand of NC_080042.1, from coordinate 80,331,518 downwards.
AATATACCATTCAACAAATTATGCAGTTCAAAGCCTAAGATTCTTGACACTAGACTTGGCATAATACTTAAGGCATCAATTTTTCCACACATGTTCAAATTAAACCAGATTAATTTCAAACCATCCATTTCCAGAATTGGCATTCTAAAATATAAATATGCTACAAGAGCCAAATAAACCACATGAAATAATTCATAACCCACAGAAAGCAATGAAGATAAACTAACCGAAGCCTGGATTTTCTTTGAGCCCGCACTTCAATCTCGACGGTCCCTTCAACTCTCCATCTGCAGGCTCCTCCCCTTCCGGATACAGATTAACCTTAACCTCCCCTTGTCCCCCACCCTCTTCCTCATTCTTCTCCTCAGGCACCGGAGTAACAGCAGAAACTCCATGACCATGACCATTGCTATCCCTATTCACCATCCCATTGGCATTACCATTCTCATGCCCTCTGAACCCACCTTTCCTACCACCATCATGATTCAAACCCAAAATAGGCTCATTCTCTTCTTCTTCTCTCCCCCTCCTCACTGTAGCCCCACCCAAAACATTGCCATTCTCAGTCCTCGTCCCTCCTCCATGCAAAGCTGGCTCGATCTCATTACCCCTGTCATGTCTCGTCCTTCCCAGCACCGGATCTATCTCTATCTTGGGAGAAGACCCAGCTCCTCTCCGCTCAAACGATTCAAACTTCTCACTCGCACTGGTTCCTACTTCCCCGGAGTAATCAGAAACGAAACCGGTTCTCTTAGCCCATGACCGTAACTCTCTCGGGTTATGCTCAGTTCTCGGCTTAAACGGCTCCACGTTTCCAGCAACATGGCCGTGCCGGTTACCGGCGCCGCCTCTCACGCTTCTAGGCTCGGCCCTTTTCACCGATTCTGAGTTCGACCCAGTTTCCATTGACACTGATGAACTCGACCCAGTTCGGTGGGAAGAAGAGAGGTGAGAGTTTTGAAAGAGAGAGTGGGAGGTGGTGCAGTGACAGTGGAACTAGAAACGGTGTGAAAACGAAGAGAGAAAGGAGACAGTGATTGCCGAACGAAGGAGTGTGTGGATTGACCGAAATGCCCCTCTGGTGTGGCCGTTAGGGGCAGCAAAGTTAACTTGGTGGTGTCACTTTCCTCGACATCTTTCGGTGGAGACTTGATGTCTACTGTGTTCACCTTTTCTTCTACTTCAAGCATCTCTGTCACGATTCGCAAACTAGTTGGAGATGAGTAACTCGGCTATGTTTAGATTGATGGAACATAACGGAGCGGAACGGAACGAAATATAATGGAATGGAATGGAGCGGAATGGAATGGAACAAAAATTACATTCCATTGTTTGGGTATTTTACGATGGAGCGGAACAAATTTACCACTCTATTGTTTGAATAATGAACGGAGCGGAATGATTAGTAACTTTTTTATTCCTAGATTACCCTTTTGATTTTTTTAATTCTTATGATTTCTCAAATATAGTTCTCAATTTACACACCCCACTTCATCTTCTTCATTTTTCCTCTTATATTTTTTTTATTTCTTTTAATTCAGTCAGCGTTGTAGTACAATTGAAACACATGAACGTAACCATTGACAAACAAGAATGAGAAAGATATTTTCCAAAAAAAATGAGAAAGAAGAACAATTGAATAATAAGTTTCAATCAACAATGGAACACACTTAAAAAATGGAGTTGCAGAGAACAAAATAATTGAAAAAGAACGAAAGAGGGAAGAAAAAAGCATTCAAGCACGAGAATAATGGAATAAATACGCACAGTAATTTAAAAACAATGTAAAAGAACACACATAAAGGTTAGAAGGGAGAAGATTCACAGCGGTTGAGTCATGGAAGGAGGGAGAAGTTACCAAGGGCAAAATAGTATTTTTATGATTAATTATGTGGTTAGTTTTTCTTTCCATTCCTTTCCACCCAATTTTGGGGGAGCAAATTTGAAGGAAAGCAATGGAGCATGATGGACCTTGAACCATTACTTACCACTCCCTTCCATCATATCTATAATCTATATAAAAGCAAAGTTTTGCAGCCTTGGGGGCAAAAAAGTCCTTCAGCAATTTATTCCAATATCTATAAGAGCTGGGTATGGATATTTTTGTAAAAACGTCATTTTATTTCACTCAGGTTTGATCTCAGCCGTTCATTCATATCAGTTTCACTCAGCCGTTTCACCTTACCTTCTTCCTTTTCTCCTTCTCTCAGCCGTTTCACGAACTTGAAAAGGCAGACACATGGTTTCAAGTTCGTTTAAAACCTTCTCTCAGACACTGCCTCTGATTTCCAGCATCTCCTCGACACCCTTCCTCGCCCTTCCACCGCCGTCTGGAACACCGTCATCATCGGCTTCATCTGCGACCAGCCCACGTCTCTTTCCATGTCTGCTCCATTTGGGTATGTATTTCATCTCTGGTGGTCTCTAGGATTCAGAACTGATATCGTTCCCCTTTTTTTCTAATCTGATATCGTTTCCCTTTTTTTTCTCTTCCCTGATCCTGATGTAGAAGATGGCTGAGGTTTGGCACTGGAAATTGTTCCTTAAATGGTGGCTGCTGGCTGGGTGCCAGGGTTTTCATACTCGATTTGGGTTTTCCTGCAAATTTTCAGGTTTGCTTCTCTTTCTCACGACTGTGATTCGTTCTTCCTCCAAGCATCCATTCGTTCCCTTTGTTTTTTTTCCCACTTCGTGGTGGAGATGATTTTTGGCTAAGCAAGTTTGATTCAAATTGTTCACTGTGATTCCTGTTCTGCAAATTTGGTGCACCTATGCTGGGATTATGGGGTTCCAGTTTGTGCATTGGTGTCGTTCTTCTACGTTGTTCTTGATTGTGGTATTGAATTTCCTTTCCCTCTCTCTCTCTGTTGTCCCTGAAAGGCCCAATTTTTTTTGTCTCTGATGTTTGATTCCCTTAGTTCGTAGGCTACTGTTATCTGGCTGATAGTGGAATTAGGACTATCTAGGCCCAAATTTATGAATTGCAGAAAATTTGATAACATGTCATTGATATTTTTGGAATTTTTTAAGGGGGTTGTGCTGCTATTGTAGTATCAGGAACACCTTTGCTTGCCGGTCCAATTTTATGTGCTTATAGACTGTTGTCAGATAAATGTCGCAACAATTGGTGAAACCATTGTTGGTTCTTTGGACCCAAAGCCTATTAAGATCACGTGATTCTTTATCCATTATAATCAAATTCAGTTTCTGAAACCTCATCATTTTCTTAGTTTCAAAACTAGCTAAAATATGATTGCGTTAGAACCGTTATTGTACTTACAATTTTTTGCCTCACTTTCACTTTCGCTAACAGCACAATAGGTTCAAGTTTCTAATTAAACAGGCTTTGTGAAAGCTAACAGGTTTACATGATGTGTAGATTATATGTGTAATTTGTCTTTTAATTTCAATGACTTTTCCTTCGCTCAAGCGAAACACCTGCTGCCAGCAATCCGGAAACAGGTAAATTAGCACCCTCAGATTTCAGTTTGATTTATACCTATGCAGCAGAAAAAAAGAAAAGAAAAAAAAAGACAATGACAAGAATTTCATTTCATACTGAATGAGGAAATAGGACCACCCTTTATCTGACCACAGCTTTGTGACCAGTGTCTGTAAGCAAGGTAAAAGAGTAGGAAGAAAGAAATGATTTAGCCAAATAAGACCTGACTTGAAGGTTATCAGCCCCAAGTACCAATTACCATGTATAGAAATAGAGATGAGGTGACAGGAGTAGTGACTACATTGGCTAAGTAGCATATGAAAGTGATTGTAGGTTGAGGAATAGCCATTGAAATGGACCCATAACTGAACAGCAATCCACAGCTGATATGCTTAAAAACCTCAAATTGATGAGCATGCATGCAATGTTGTTCTGATTGTTTGTTACATCAGACATCAATGAGCAGTTGGAACTTCCATTGTTTTAGCTTCCAAAATGGAATTGTAATCCTAAGAATGGAATTAATCCAACAACTACCCAAAGAACCCATCCTAGCCCCCTGAAAACTCTTGAGAACAAGGAGTTTCGTCTGAAAATGCTGAGAAAAACTATAGGTCTGAAGGTGTTTTAACAGAAGCTGTGCAAATTATAAGAGAGCTTTAAGTAGAAGAAACTGTTCGAGACTCTAAGGTAGTACTCAGATCACCTCACTCTACATCATGCATGTGCTGTTACAGTTTGTGTTTTTCTGTGTTTGATTTCATTGCTCCAAGAAACTGCTTCGCAGTTTAGTTTATGAATTTTGCTATATCTGTTAGTGCAGTTGTTAAGTTGACAAGCAATTTTTGAATTTTGTTATTGTTAACTTTATTATGTGCATGTTATGTTACAGAATCAAAAGCATGGATGGATAATTTTCCAGTTCTGTAGAATGAGGTATCTTCACAACCATCATTCACCATGATTTTAAAAGCCATCGCTGATCCATCTACCTCAAGTTTGCAGTGTTTGAATGTTGCTGCATGTTATGTTACAGAATCAAAAGCATGGATGGATAATTTTCCAGTTCTGTAGAATGAGGTATCTTCACAACCATCATTCACCATGATTTTAAAGGCCATCGCTGATCCATCTACCTCAAGTTTGCAGTGTTTGAATGTTGCTCAAATCAATTTAACTCTTATTCTCTCTTTATTTTCAATTTTTCACCAATGTCTTCTTCTCTCCCAAAACCACCTTCTTTCTTTCTCTATTAGGTGAGTTGCACCATCATTTTGTATCTGCATTTTCAGGACATGATAAAATCAAAGGAAACTCCATTGGAAAAATCAGCTTCTTCCTTTATTGAGAAGGAAAGGAAACTTCAATCCAAAATTGAGGAACTGGATGACAAAGTGGAAGAATTCAGTCAGAGCATTGCTTTGCTAAAGGTATACTGATTATGGTATCTAAATACTCAAGAAATTTACCTTCATTAGTTATAAACATGAAGCCTTTTAGATAATTGGCATAATCAGCAAAATGCATAGACGAAGGATGAAAATAAGATTATTTTTAAAATATGATTTGTCTTTGGTAAATTTTAGTCTCATTTTTTGGGTTGCATATTGTTTAATTATGGGACCAATCTTGCTTAGTATTTGGAATAAGCGTATATTATTGAATTGTTAACCAATGTATATTCATTGGCATGCGCTTCAAACAGGTTGTTGAGGTTGAGACTGTTACCGCTTCAAATGATACATCTGGAAAAGTAAGAAGTTCATTTGAGCATCTCGATGATACTAGATGTGTTGCAGTTTCATCACTCAAGAGGTTTGAATACTTTATGCTTTCCTTCCATGTCCTTTTCTTTTCCAGTTATGACATTAGGTGAATGTTTGGTTCCATGGTGGATTATTCTAAAATCACCTTTGATAAGAAGCTACAAGCCTACAAGTCTTAGTACCGATTGTGAATATTTATTTCGATGATTTTTTCAGTTGGGGTGTTTAGTACATAATTTAGTGGTTACACATTAGTATATAGCTGCCATTAAATTTGGGTGAGGCATGGCAGTGGATAATAAAGAAACATCAGTTTGAATGAGGAATCCATGTGAATGATATAAAAAAGCTTCAGTTATGAATTTAATTGTCTTCAATAATTATATAGCAGTTATAGAATTTGAACCGTTTCACATGGAATTTAAATAGGCTAATAATGATAGAAATTTAACCTAAATAAAGTGTGTTGAGTAAATATATACCTTTCATTCATATTTTGTGTTTTAAGCAATCTGATTTCCTCTATCATTTCTTCCTTTTTTTTATGCCACGCTCAGAATTGTGCCTTGCTTTTCTTTGGCTTTTTCTACTACTATCTGATTATATTAGATTTCTTAAAACACATTAGATTGCTTAGACACTCACAAAATTGTTGCATTACACAGCTTTGATATTAAATTTCTTATCATAATTCTATTGTATGAAAAATGATTTTAGGCCATGTTGTGCACTCATTTTATTATAAGGACTGGTGATATTCATTTAGACTTCACATTTTCTGAGAATGATGCCGAAGTCCACATCTGTGCAGAAGAAGCTTTAAATTTCCAAACGCTTTATGTGGCTTGGAAAGGGTATATATTGATTATAAATGAGGTTTTATAGCGTGTACTCTGATTTTATGTTCATGCATAGCAATTAGCAAGTTTTCGATTTTTTTTAGAAGACATTTTTAATCACCAATCTTAATCCCATGAAGTTCTGGGAATTCCTTTCAAATTTGTTGAAAGCTCTTGGACACCGAAGACAAAAGAAGAAAAGATAGAGTCTGTAAATTTTTTTGTGCATTAAGTGTATTGAGAACCAAGTTAGATTACAATTCTCATAAACATACTAGGGTCTTTTTCAAAATTTGGCAATGAGTTTCAACTTCAATTTCAGGACATAACTGAACATCCTCTTTCAAGTATATAGTTTAATGTTATATGGTATTTCTATTGTTTTCTGCTAACACAAGGATGCTGCTCACCATGAACAAGATTTAACCTTCACGTCTAGCTAGGAGCAATGATGCTACGAGACTGTTTAGAAAGCTTTGGAGGGAAATTGAAACCAAAGTTTCTCTTGGAAATCCAAGAGGAAGATGTGAAAGGTTTAATGGAGAATGGGTTGGCATTTGACAGATCATACCCACTTCCCGTATATGAGAGGATTGGAAACATAACCTTGAAGATTTCTGGCATTGCAGCAGTGGGTCTTCATTTGTCGGAAATGGTTCATTGGTAGCTTTTATTCCTGCAATACGCGGGTCATTTGTCTTTTGTGATTAAATCCTTTGAGCTTGGTTCCTAAGTTGGCATGGTGTTTGAAATGTACATAAACTAAATCATTTGAATGTTGGTGTTGTTATAATTTACACAATTTAAAGAATAGATCTCTTTGATTATTTTACTTTCAACAAGTTACAAAAGCTTCAATCATGGTGTTGAGTAAAACTATAGAGTAAACTATTAAATTGTTATATAAAAAAAACCAATTAAATGATACACCATTTAGATAGACTTTTTAAACACATTCATACTAAAATAAGGCCCAGTTTGGAAGAGCTTATTTGAGCTTATCTGATAGATAAGCTCTTATGTCAGTGTTTGGGAGAGCTTATGCAAACAGCTTATGGTCTGCCATACGCTATTTTGAGCTTATTTTCATAAGCTAATCATGATAGCTTATGAAAAAGAGCTTAGGCTTATATATAGCTTATTTTCAATTTATTTCAATAAAAAATTTAAAATAGCTTATGTATAAGCGCTTATGTCATAAGCGCTTAATTAAGCTGTGTTTCCAAACGGGGCCTAAATAAATTTAATTATTGTGCTTATTCAAAACAAAGTCAAACACATTTATAATAAAATATAAACTTTCAAATATATGTTTTTATATTTAAAATTAATTTTATTCTTTTGATTGATATACTTTATTTCAATAAACCAATAAAAAATAACTGATTTTAAATATTTTCACGATATAAAAAAAATGAATATCCCCATGTAAACTGCAAGCTATTTGTTTATTAGTAAGTACTGTATTTTAGTTGATATCAGTTGGGGAATTTCATAAGGCATATGATTAATTAGTTTGGATTTATAGAATATATTAATTAGCATATTAATATTAATCTGTAAAAATTAAATTTTGGGTCTAAACGTTAATTAAATTTGATATCAATGCAAGTAAAAGCATTTTCCACTAACCATTTTCCCTTCAACTATTTGCTTTATATAAAACCAAAATGAAAAACAACGGATAAAAAAAAGGGGAAAAAACAAAATCATGTAAACATTGCCTCTTTAATTTGATTATTTTAACATTTGAATGATCGGAATGAAAAATATAACTAAAAAACACATTAATATTTCTCTTAGTTTTAAAATTTAGATGTCTGAATTTTAAGGTTAAGTATTCTTCTCTTATAAATGAGAAAATTTATGGAGGTCACAATTAATTGTCCAGTTAAGCATTTAAAACGTTATATTCTTCAATCTCACTAAGAGGTCAAATGAAAATGGACACCAATTGGAACAACAACTTTATTCATCGTAAAAGACATTCAAACTTATGTATTTTTTTTTGAAATTCTTTGTAAGTAACAAAAATAAAAAATAAAGTTTAAAAAACATAATTCAAAAATTCAAAAAAGTACAAATTAATTGAAAAAAAACTAAATATAATAAAAAATAATACAAATTGATAAAAAAAATTAGTTAAGAATGACTTCAAAAACTATTAAATCGTTATATAGAAAAAATTAAATAATGTAGCATTTAGAAAAATAGGGGTAAAAACCACAATTAAATAAAATGACTGCGCTTTTACAAAACATTAACAAACACACTCATCACAAAAAAACAAATTTTCTTTTCTTATATATAATTAATTTTTTCTTTTAATCTTTAACATAATAAAAACAACACATATTTTAAAAAAATTCACGCGATAATCTAAAATGAAAATCCCCCGTGCATCGCACGGGTCAAAAGGACTAGTTTTAAATAAAACAAACAATGGATCATTTTCTCCATCCCCTCCCCTCCACTCCACTCCTTCCCCCTCCCCCAATCCAAACAGACCCTCAATTGGGTGGGAAGATGTTATTTGAGTTTATCTGATAGCATAAACTCTTATGTCAATGTTTGGAAGAACTTATGAAAACAAATTCTACCATAAGTTATTTTGAGTTTATTTTCATAAGCTACTTATGATAGTTTATGAAAAATAGTTTATGCTTATATATAACTTATTTTCAATTTATTTCATAAAAAATTTTACAATAGCTTATGAATAAGCGTTTATGTTATAAGCGCTTATTTAGGTTGTTTTACGTTCAAAAAAAAATATAGTTAAGTTGTTTTTCCGAATTGGGTCTTAGTGAGCTAAGAGAAATGAAAGGTATTAAACGGTGAAAGTCAAGTGGTAACTCACTTGTTACTAATCAATATCAATATCAATATCAATATCATCAATATCAATATCTATATATATTAGAAAAGAACAACTTCTAGCATGACGTGTCGCTCCCACAGGCCAAGTTAGTGATGTGTCGCTCCTAGATTAATTCTCATAAAAATTATTCCACGTGTCAATTTGTTAGAGGATATAATTTTCAATTGATATATGTTTTAATTTTATATATTCTAACCTAATTAATTGATATTATTTTAGAAGATATAATTTTCAATTGATATATGTTTTAATTTTATATATTCTAAAATAATTGATTGATATTATTTTAAAAGATAAGATTTGGTCTTTTAATTTATTTTAAATTTATTTTTAGAATATATTGATTAATTTTTATTGAATTTTCGAATTTTTTATTAATTCGGGATTTTATGAGTTTTTATTGTGATTTGCTAGATTTTGTTAGTTTTTATCTATCTTTATTTAATACCATTTTTAATATTAGATTTGATTGGGATTTAGGTTGTTTATTTCTCAATTTTATTTTAATTTATCTTATTATTTATTTTAAATCCAGAAAATACTTTATTTTATTTTAGATTTACTTTTAGAGTATGTTAATTAAATTTTCTTAAATTTTCAGATTTTTAATTAATTCAGGATTTTATGAGTTTTTATTGTGATTTGCTAGACTTGGTAGTTTTTATCTATCTTTATTTAGTACCTTTTTAAATTTTAGATATGATTAGAATTTAGGTTGTTTATTTCTTAATTTTATCTTATTATTTATTTAATTTTACTTCAAGGAAATTTTACATTTATTTATAGAGTATAATAATTAATTTTTATTGAATTTTCGGATTTTTAATTAATGCAGGATTTTATGAGTTTTTATTGTGATTTGCTAGATTTTGATAGTTTTTATCTATCCTTATTTATTATTTATTTAATTTTAATTTCATGAAATATTTTATTTTATTTTTGAGTTACATTTAGAGTATAAATGAATTTTTATGGTATTTTTATTGAATTTTCATATTTTTATTTAATTTAGGATTTTACGAGTTTTTTATTGTGATTTGCTAGATTTTAGTAGTTTTTATCTATCTTTATTTAGTACATTTTTAAAGTTTAGATTTGATTAGGATTTAGGTTGTTTATTTATTGATTTTATCTTAATTTATATTATTATTTATTTAATGCTAATTCTAAGAAAAGGGAGTTGATTTGGTGCTAAGGGTCCACAAAGCTACCATGGACACGCAAAGATTTGATAACTGCTTTTTCTACCTCTGCCACATGTCACGATTAGGACAGAGGTATGTCGTAAGATGATGTTACGTGAAGAAGAGTTTATCATGTTGTAATTGATGGTTTGTGCCATTTCAGTTTATCCTTTGTTCGTAATTCAATCCTGAATTCTTAAATTTCACATATTTTGTGTGTTTTGATCCAAAAGTTTACAAATTTTTGCATAGACCCTTTAACGAATCATTGTTGAAGACGTAATGTTTTGATTCTGATGTAATGTTTTTTCTATTGTTCTTCTTCCGCTTTTGTATTTTTTTTAACCAGATTTTAGTATAGTTTGTAGAAATCCATGCGTGTGAAGCCATTCTAAACCAGATTTTGGTATAATTTATAGAAATTTACGAAACTTAGGATAGCCTGAATTTATATTCATTTCTCAAATTTTGCACGTTTTTATTCATCATGTTTGAGCTGTGTGGCATACTATTTACACTGTATGTGAATGATGCACAACTGACTAATTTTTTTTTTAATGATGCACAGGTCAGTCAAATTGATGAAAGCATATGAAGAGCTCACATTTAATCTTCATGAGTATGTTTAGCCCATTCTTAAGGTTGGTTCATGTTTTCCTCAAACTCATTAGTTTTGCATATACTCATGTTTTAGCATGCCAATTGGGTGACTTATCTTACTTTGCTCTATATATTTCCTTAAGTTCAATTTAAATTGATTGTTAGTATAAGTTTATTGGTGAAGTAACCACAATTATTTTGGGTAGGAGAATTATTTTGTTTTTTTCTCACATATATAGATAATTTGCTGGGGTGCGCACATATGGGGAAATACACCATTTTTTGTTTCTCTTGACTGAAATGTTCCTTTGATTTTTTGTTTCACAAGGGTTCCACCCAAAGATTCACAAATACACTAAATACAATTCTTTCACCACAGTCATTTCAAATTGGTGAAGGAGGGTATTTTGTTCTTCAAGACTTCATTTTGGATTTCTGTTTCAATCTTCTTCATGAATTGATTTTGTTCTTCAACTAATTGTAAGATGTCATATGCTTCAAGGATTCTTGCTTTTCTCTTCTTAATCAAAAGCAAAAGGATTGAGGAAAAGAAAATCTTCTAGGGTGCAGAATATTCATTAATTGGAAAAAAAAAATAACATGTGTCATTCTCAGATTAATTCTCATAAAAAAATACATTTTAAAATTTTAGATTTGATTAGGATTTATGTTTTTTATTTCTTGATTTTATCTTAATTTATTTTTGATTTATTTTTAGAGTAAAAAAAATACATTTTTAAATTTTAGATTTGATTAGGATTTAGGTGGTTTATTTCTTGATTTTATCTTAATTTATTTATTATTTATTTTTAGAGTATTAATTAATATATCCCAAACTTTTTTAAAAAAGAGTGAGTTTGAAAGCTATAGCTTAAGTTAATTTGTTAATATATTCCCAAATAATAATAATAATAATAATAATAATAATAATAACATGTGTGTGCGGATATGGGCCGGTTGGGTACTATAGTGCTCATACCCGCACCCATACCCTCTATTTTTTGCGGGTAATTATCTATACTCAACTTCATACCCATTTAGCAGTTTTTTACCCTACCCACAGTGGGTATTTTTTGTGGGTACCCTATGATTTTGAGACTCATTGTCATCCATAGATTTAGATTTTGGCAAAGATGGATAGCTTCCTGTAATGACATTGAATTGTCTAAAGGTGGAGAGCTTCGAGTTGTTACCCACGTGAGTATGGAGACGGGTACATATAATTTTTAAAAACGCGGGTATGGAGATGGTACTATAGTACCTACCCATTGTCATCCCTACTTAGTTGGAATAAACACAATATTAATGTTATACTTTATGATATATCTTACACAATCCTGATTTGTGCTACTATCACATTAATTTTTTTTAAGATTAATATGTTGATAATTCCTTATATCTATGATTTGTGTTATCGTCTTCATATTTACGAAGAATGTGAAACGAGTTCCTCTTGGTCTCAATCGGGCTTAGAAGAGAAGTCTTTATGTCCACTTTACTCATCAATTCTGACTTTTCTATTTCATTCGTTGTTTAGTATATTTTTAATAATCAAAGTATTAATTAATGTATCAAATACAATAGACATATTTCCCGTGCAACGCGCGGGTAAAAAACACTAGTAATTAACAACTAATATTTGCTTATGAAAAAAAAAAACGAATCGCAGACTAGCGCAATAGTGTAGTTAATTTACACGCAATGAAGTTTTTTTTAAATGTTTCATTTAATATTTTGCAGCTTGGTTGATTTTTTTTTTTTAAAAGTGGATAGTTATTTTCGTCATTAAAAGTGTGCGTATCGATTAAATTGATCTTTCGACTTATGAAATGCATCTCGTTGTGAAATTTCATACGGACACATTGACCTTAATGTTGTAAATAGTCGGTTACGATACTTAGTTCGGCATGTTAAGTGTCACCTTGACCAAACAAGCACTCATTCAACCTTTTAACCCTTTGAGTATCAATTTGGTCATCTTCTCAATCAAATAGTAATTGACCTAATATCTTAAAGCTAACAATGAGTAGTACTTGACATAGTCTCTTCAAGCTAACATTGAGTCGTACTTGACCTAGCCTCTCCAGTCTAATCTTGAGTAATACTTAACCTAGCTTCTCCAATCTAATTGTGAGTAGTACTTAATCTAGCCTCTCAAAGCTAACATCGGTGATTCTTTAAATGGCTTATCCAAGCTTTTTCATTTATCAGAAAAAATGTGTTGATACAAACTCCTCCAAGTTCTAACTTGTCTCAAGCTTTGTACTATTACAATGAGTTTTTTTTTAAGCTTAGCTAATAAGCAGTTTTACGAAGTTTTGTAGATTAGAATATGAAATGAGAGCACTTGAAGATTTTTAGCAAATAGTGAATGAAATAATGAACACAAGACTTTACGGGCTGAGTAAATGATTTAAAAAAGCTTGCGCTTGTTTCTTGCTCTTCATTCTCCAAATTTTGTTTTTATCCCTAAGAATACATTCATGGACGTTGAGATTCTACGTGTTGAAAAACTCATTCCCATTGCTTGGGCATATTGGTAATCTTCAAAGATGATGATGACTTGTACGGAAATGGTCAATAACTTTCTGTCTCTAAACAATTGTATTCGTACATCTCTGGAAAACAACACACAATAGAGAAGTGGACTAAAATGATAATCGAAGGGACCAAATTGAAAGTCAAAAGGTTGGAGAGAATTATTTTGCCAAGGGGGCAAGCCACGATCGCTATCCGCAAGTGGTCGATGGGATTGGTCCCCCAGGATTAGCCAGTCAAGTGGGCTGGATTACCTGAGTATGAAAAATTAAAAGGTCATGTAAGTCTAAACATTAACATAGTCGATGTTAAGGATACTATAGACCAACATGACTGATAATTTGGAACACCAAGAACCACTTGGGTGGGGCAAGCTCTTCATGGTTTCTCCTAGCTATACGATTCATATGAGAGAGAGATTGAGCTTCAAGAAATAGTGAATAGTCTCATACACAAATGTAATGGTTTTTTTTTTTGACAAAGATGTATGGAATAAAACCCAAAAGGTTGTCAAACGACACTTACAACATGCGAGAGCCTGTCTCTAAGAGTGCCACGACAATGCACAAAACATAAACATGAAGACCAAGCACGCACACTCAAGCTGACAATCAGCTGAAAACATGATACAAAACCCTAAAGGTCAATCAGAAAACCCCTAAAAACCCTAAAACCCAGAGAAGCTAAAAGACTTCTAAGCGAAGATAATTTATTCTTTTATCAACGCTCCCAAAACAAACAACTCAAGATAGCTCTGTCGTGGTTGTGAACTGTGTTGTTATCCAGAAGCTCATTCAGGCTTCAACGACACCAAGGGGTCGATACGCTAGCTCTGGAACATGGGGAAGACAAGTGCTTCTGAAGATTCCATACATATCTCAGATGAAGCCGAGAACGAAACAGAGGTTGAAAGGAAGAGTGGCTGCTGCAAGGCACCACCGCTGATAACTTTGAGCGCGACCTTTTGACTATTCATTGTTTCTACCCAAAAAACAAAAAAACACAAATCGACTCGAAGGCTCTACTTCAAAGTCCAAAACACCTTCTATACTCTCCTTCCCTTCTATTCACTTTCTCCATTCAAAACTGGGCTACCTTCCTCAACCCGAACCCAAACCCAAACCCAAGCCCAACATGTTCGGATCCTCCCAACCCGCTATGAAATCCTCCATCAAATTCTTGTGCAACTACGACGACAAAATCCTCCCTCGTTACCCCGACGGCAAGCTCCACTACCTCGGCGAGAAAATCGCTCCATTCCATTTTTCGGTTAGTTCTCACTCTCCCCGTCTCTCTCTCAGTTAATTTCTCACTCACCGATTCGTGTAACACACTGAAGAAGGTGCTCTGGTGTAGCGCCTTCAAGTCTATTCAATAAAAATCCCTTCACTCGTTTCTTTCCCTCCTTTTTCTGAACGAACCAAACAAGGGAAAATACCATTTTCTCTCCACCTTTCCTTCCACCTTTCTTCCCTTTGTTTTTTCTGCTGTTCCAAACAGACATAGCAAAAGGTTTATCACTAGAAGCATCACGATCCCAAAAACGCAAAGGTTTATGTGAGAGCGAAGCTTGGATTGAAATTGAAGAGTGAACATACAGCAATGGAGTTCCCTTCTTCTTCTTCTTCTTCAACCCGCGCACCAGACGACACCGTTTTCTACTCCATATACCCTGATTCCCCAACCACCACCCTCCAATCCCTCCACCTCCAAATCCTCCAAACCGTCTCTCCCTTCACCGCCGACTACATATGGCAGCACCAACCCTTCACCCTCTCCCTCTCCATTCCCCCAAACCCCTCCTGCCCATGCCCCTCATCCTCCCAACTCCCCCACCTCCACGGCCACCTCCGCTACGGCGACAATCTCGACGACGAGTGGTTCACAGTCTTCCTCCTCTTCCACGTCTCCCGCCACTTCCCCTCCCTCTCCATCCGCATCTGGGACTCCGACGGCGACTTCCTCCTCATCGAAGCCGCCTTCCACCTCCCCCGCTGGCTCAACCCCGACACCTCCCTCCACCGTGTCTTCCTCCGCTCCGGCCACCTCCACATCATCCCCAAAACCCGCCTCCCCAATCCTTCCCTTATCGATTCCCTCAACTTCCTCACCGCCTCTGCACCCGAATCGCAGGCCTCCGACCCGGTTCAGCGCGCCGTCGAGAATCGGATTAAGGATTACCCGGAACAGGCCAGGAGGAACATGCATAAGGCTAGGGTTAGGGTTCCGGCGTCGGTGGCGCAGGTTGTGAGGCACGAGCCGTTCCTGGTTTCGCTGGCGGTGGAGGGGTTCTACGACAGGGACGTGGACTCCATGAAGTCTGCGGCGAGGATGGAGAGGTTTTTGGAGAGGGGGAGTAGCGAGGAGTTGGCCCGCGTTTCGGTGAAGTTGTCGAGGGCCATGTATGCTCAGCTGGTGCAGCAGAGGTTTCAGGCTCCGAAGGTTTATCCGGAGATGCCGGGACGGGTTGACAAGGAGGGGTATGCGGAGGCGGAGCTGGGGATGAAGATAGCATGTGGGTTTGAGATGATGTACCAGCAGCGGAAGCGCGATGGGGTGGAAGGGAAGGGGACTAATTGGGAAGTGTTTAGGCAGAGCTTGGAGAAGAGTGGTTACTTCCAAGGTCTGCTTCCGGGTTCCGCTGAGTATCAGAGGTTGGAGCAGAATGCACAAGAGTATTACAGGAACACTTCTCTGCATTCCAGAGCCAGGTTGGTAATTGCTCTTTGCCTCTTTGCACTTTGTTCACATGTATGTTATGTTTTAACCATTACTAGAACTCATGTAAGTAGATTACTCTTTCGGTTTGGATGAGATAGATACAAGGAAAACTCCTTGGATTTGACATTGAGCTCAATAATGCATAGTTGCAGATGCTCACTTAATGTTGCTTTTTGTCATTCTATCATTGCTAATTGAAAATTTGTTGCAGTGACTTGATGAACGCTCCTGTTAGGCGCATAGATGAGATTCTTGCTTTGCCTTATTCAGTGGATGATTTTAAGGCTCAGGAGGTTCCTCCATCTGATGATGATTCTTGGCTTTACAATGGAGAGGAAGAGTTGAATTCTGCTCTTATGGAAAGACAAAAGGAGATGGAACTATATGACTTAAAACAAAAAAAGAAAGGGAAAGCGAAAAAGGATCAAGATGATGGTCCATCATCTGCTTCAAATGCGGATGAGTTTGACCCTAGTGACATAGCAAAAAGCATGCGGGCATTTGTCCATACCTTGTCAAGTTACAAGGGTGCTGAAGCTCCTGAAGACAGGTTAGTTTAACAATATACTTACTCATTTAACATATCTGATATGCATGCTTCTTATCAGTTATCACTATTGTATAGGAATCTTTTCATGGAAATAACTTGGGCATTGACATAGATTGGGTTACTTATACTTTCTTTTTGTGCCGGTCCAAGTCCAAATCTCCAACTTAAGACTGATATTCCCCAAAGTCAAAAGGTCATGTTTGGATGAGCTTATTTTCAGCTTATTTTGGCTCATCTACTGCTAAAAGCACTCATGATGTATAGCAATTTTTGTCTCTTGGTTGAATGAGCTTACTAACACAGCTGCTGAAGCTAAACAAAAAGCTGTTTTTGGGTCATTTTCATAACCATGAAATTAAAACTTTGATAAACAAGTTTTTCTTATGAAAAGCTAAAACAGCTTAGGTGGTAGCTATTTTTATAGTAATTTCTAACCAAACTAGTTTAGGCTTAGTAAAAGTGATTTCATGTTGTGTAAAAAGTGATTTTTTTTAGTGATTATGAAAGATAGATGTCACTTTATGTTTCTTAAATAAGTGATTATTTAAAGAAGTGTAACAAAGGGCTCTTTTTGGCTTCTTGTAAAGTAAGTGTGAACTGTGTGATATCCTGTTCTGAATAATTTGTTCCATCTGGTATATGGTGAGAACTGATCAGTAATGATTATTGATCATTCATTCTACTAATTAATTTTCTCTGGTGCTGACATGATAGATACGCGTTTTGGTGATACTTAATTTGTTAAGTCTATGATTTTGCTCCATTACTTTATTATAATGATATCTCTTTATCTCGGGCACTTGTATGTAAAGGAATAAGGAAGTGGACCTTGATGTGGATCAGTTCATGAAAGACATGGAATCAATATTGAAGCGTCCAGGTGAAGTTGCCGACAGTAATATCGAAGAAGGATCATCATCTGATCTGGACTTTGGTAAGATTTTCTTGTTTATGGTTACTTTGTATGTATTGCTAGTTTTAGTGAAAAAGTCCAACTATAGATTAAGAAACTATACTGACACAGATGTTGAATTTTTCTTTTGGTCTCTATTTTCTACTAATGGATTACAAAAGAGTTGTGTTAGACCATTTACTTTATTACACTTTTGTGTTTATGATATGACATCTGTGTTGACAATAATCACCACATTTCTTTGATTTGAACTGTGAACATCCTTTTGGCTATAAGCTCTTTAGCATATTCTCTACCTGTCCTTCCCTCTTTTTTTCTTGAACTAAACTGTGTCTCCATTCAATATTATTGGTCTTTGAAGCTGGTCTTTAATGTGTGTGGTACAACAAATCCACAGTGGTTTTAGGATACGTTATTGGTGTTTAATATGGCTATTTAATTCATAACATTAATCCTTGCTCTGGAATAATATTAAATTCCATGCTGAAGATTCATTTGAATCAATTTTCCTAAAAGGTGTATACTAATGTTGTGGAGTTAAATTTTGCTTGTAAGAACTTTTTTATAAAGTTGCATTGATCACCTCTTCAAGTTTGCTTTGCTCAATGTAGCATAGATCATTAAATGACCTTGGTGGTTTCTGATACTGTGAGCTTTACGAAATTTGCCAACCATAAAGTAACTAGTACCTAGGTTTTAGTGTGCATAGAGCTTACTTGGTCAATCAATTAGTCTCCCCCCCCCCCCCAAAAAAAAAATAAAATAAAAAATAAAAGCACACATAAGTTTTGGTTTCAGATATGTAATATGTTTATAAATTATAATGTTTATGCAGATGATTCTGATGAAAGCGATATGGCTGAATCTGCTGATGAGGATAACAGTGATGGAGAGGATGATACTTTCCGGCAGTCCTATTCTGATGCTATGAATGAAGAATTAAAGGCTACTACCCTTCAGAAAAGTTTTGTTCGTGCTAATGAACAAATTCCAAAGCATGAGGTATTTTCACTATTTTGTTAATGTTTAATGAAGTATAAACATTAAGATGTTTATTTTGGCAGTTGGTTACATTGTTAACTTAAGCATTGATTCTCTAACTTCCCCCTGCTGCTGTATTTCTTCATTTTATATGATAATTAAGGAATGGGATAGTGGGGGCAAAAACATAGGCATCTGGATGATAGTTCAGTTTCTATTTTCTTTGGCAAACTTCGGTTAAGTGCTTTAGAGTAGTTGAATGGCTGATGATCTCTTTTCAACTTAATTTTAGGGAACATCTCATGCCGCGGAAGATATGGATGAGGAATTTTCTCCTGTAGATGTGGATGTGAATTTAGTAAAAAGCCTTCTTGATTCCTTTTCTACCCAACAAGGGCTTCCTGGTCCTGCTTCCAATTTGCTTGGCCTCATGGGGGTTCAGTTCCCGCAAGATGCTAAGAAGGGGAAATGAAGTCACTAGAATTTGTATCCACGGTTTTAAGTTTTTTGGGATTCTCCAATGATGTAGTCTCCAGGTGGCTTGTTTCATTCACAGTTTACCAAGAATTATTTCCAGTATAGTCACCTGCTTGGCAGAGAGCATAGTAGGAAATGCTTCCTAGTGAACTGTGTCATTTCCTTGCCTCAAGAGAAAAGCAAGAGAACATACATCTGTGGCAAGCTACATGGCTGCAGTAGGAGTGGTGTTGGGAAATTGGGAATCGGATACCTATCTTATATCAGCAATCAATGTAAACCAGTTGAGAAGAAATTATTTACAGCCAGAATGTGGTTTTATGTGTTAGTTTCCGAATGAATCGGCAGATTCATCTGCTAGGTACAGCTGGTTTTTTTACATGTAAAATCACATTGGCAATAGTTATTGATTCATGTGAAACTTGTGTTATACATTTTTATCATCAGGTTACAGGTACCGTTTTTTCTATTTATTATTTTGGGGTTAAGTGATCAATTAATGTTATGAAGTACTGTTCTAGTTAAGATTGGTTTGCTAGCAATGAAATTGTCAGTGCCAGATTACTCAATTGTTTGGTGGCTGTAGTCAGTCATTCTATTTCACATGTACGTCATATGAAAATGAGTAAATGACAATAAGAAACCATAAACTGGTTTGGAAACCTTTCTTTGTTATCGTCCTTTAATTTTAGACTTCTACAAGTTCTAATTTTAATTTATCTGTTTGAACTTTAAACATTTAGAAGTTTGCCCAATTTTTTGTTTTAGTTTGAATTTCATATGGCTTCATTCCTTATCTGAGTTTGATACGGGGGAAAAAGCATAGCGTCATGTTTGGTGTTCGTTGGGTTTTTTTTAATTGTGATTGCTGTTGCTGCTTGCCCTCATCTCGCTTTGGGATCACTTTATATCCACAGCACCTTGTGCAATTTCTGCTGTGATGTTAACATTCATTTTCTGAGGTAAAAGTAATTTTATTTTCTTGTCAATTGATCAAAGTTGTGCAGGTGCACTTGTTTTGATCTGAACATTAGAACATGCCCCCTGTGTCTTTTTGTATAAATTGGCATGTGTGCGTGTGCTGTGTGATTCTTTCATAGAATTTGATAGCTTTGCTCTTATGAAGGACATTATAATCTTACTTCTAATTGTCTTCAGCGTCGTTCAAAAGATTAACATTCACGGGCAATTTGGTACCAAAGAAGACAATGCCTAATATGGTAACACACTAACTGATATATGTTGAAAAAAAAGAGCTCAAATTACAAAGAGAAAGTTAAACCAAAGGCTACATTTGTTTTGTCGTACTTCTCTGCCAACTTATGGACAAGTATAACATAGAATAATGAATCTGATCCTTTTCACTAAAAGACACTCTCAAATCTCAATACACTATCTAATGAAATTGAGAAAAATATTTTCACAATGAGAAGAAAAATTAAACAGAAACAGTAGGAAAGTAGGAAAATATTTTACATTTGGTCCTGTTCCTTGGCAGCCCGTAACTTCTTATGCATTCCAGGGGTCATGCAGGAGAAGATTGACTGTTTCTTTGGTTTGACACCAAAGATAAATGATCTCAGAGGAACCCTGGCGCGAGTCTCTGACTGTCTTAGCTGACCATTTTGTTGTCTCTTTGAAGCTGACAACCCAAATTGATCATTCAGCTTTGCAAGAGTCTTTTCAACTTCAGATTGGAGAGATGTCACCATATCTAGACCTGCTTGAAGTTCATCAGCAACCTTGTGGTTTTCCTGTTTCATATTCAAAACCTCACCTTGGAACTTGGCGGCTTGGTAGCTTGTGAACCTGAAGTCATCATCTTCAGCACTAGCTTTCAGTGCAGTTGTTATCTCTTCTTGGATGTCACACAAGGATGAGAATCTATGCTGCAGTTCTTCTTTCAGCAAGGCACTCTTTTCCAGCCAGACTGTTATTTCAGTTTGGATCTCTGAGAGGTGTTTATAAATCGGCCGAGCATCTGATTTTAAACTATGCTTTATGCTACTACTACCCTCTGATGATGTCCCTTTTTCCTCAAGTTTATATACCTCAGTCTGCAAATCTTTGATAGTGGTTTCAAACCTTTGTATCTCAGAAAAACTAGTACTGAATTTTAACCAGAAAGTTAAGTTCTCCTCTAGGATTCCATCCATGTTATGCCGGAACTTCTCTTCAATGGCTGATGTAGACTCAGGTTGTTCAATTTTTAAAAGTTCCTCAAGATTGTGTTCTTTTGAGTGCAGTACTGAATGTGACTCTGCCAAATCTTCATTTCCCTCGAAGCTTCTCTGCAGGAGTCCTAACTTCTGACGTAGAAGCCTTATCTCTTCATCTTTCAAGGAGTTAGCTGTCTTGAGTTCTTTGAGCTGCAAAGATGAATCAAAGTTGTTACCTTCATCTTTCTTCTCAATTTCAGCAAGCTTCTTCTTCATATCTTTGTAATTTCGAAGAGTATTAGTATACTCAGTCAGCAGAACCTTTTCTCTGTCCTGCATTCCATCCATAAACATTTTCCGCCAATCAGGTTCATCTTCTTTTACTGCTTCCACTTCTTTGGTGTCAACTTTGAGGGTATTATCTGTCTCAGATAAACTTTGGTTAGCATCGGGTTCTTGCTGTTTCACAAAACTCTCTGAAGAACTATCTGCCTTGTTGCTTGCTGGGGACAGGCTTACTTCCTGATTTTCAGTAGAAGTACTCACAGCAACTGTTGCTTTTTCATCACTGTTGTCAGGATTCAAACGCTTGTCTTGCTCTTTTAACTCATCTGTAGGTTTGTTTTCTGCCGGGGTTTCCTCTTCTGTTCCCAAGGAACCAGTGACCTTGACCTCATTTACTGACTTAACATCATTTCCCATTGAACCGGTTACCTTAAGTTCATTATCTGTGCGTGCACCATTTTGTGGTGAACCAGTGACCTCCAGCTTCTTATCTGATGTTACGTCGTCTTCTACAATACCGGGAACCTTAAGTTCATTATCTGTACTTGCACCATTTTGGGTTGAACCAGTGACCTCCAGCTTGTTACCTGATGTTGCACCATCTTCTACAGTACCAGCAACCTTAAGCTCCTTATCTGAGTTTACTGCATCTTCTATCAAACCATTAAGCTCCTTTGCTGACTTCACATCATTCACTAGGACATTGTCTTGATTCGGTGGAACTTCTCCTTCAGGTTCATGTTTTGAATCAGCTTGGCCTGATGATTGTGGCAAATCTGTGACCTTAGCCTCCTCACCTGGCTGAACATTTTGGACTTTCTCTGATAGATCATCAAGTTCACAGCGTGCTTCAGTGAAATCAGTTTGGAGATTGATATTCTGATCTTCAACAACTTGGTTTAGATCTTGTACTCCATGCAGCTTTTCTTCCATTTCTCTCAATTGGGCGTTTAATTTATTTCTGTCGTTGATCAGACTTTCTTTATCACTTTCCAGAGTTCGAACCTGGACTTGAAGTTCATCAGTTTCTGTTCTCAATCTAGTTACTAGAGCCGTCTGAGATGAAACTGAAGTTTCCAAGCTGTACACTTTGTTCACAAGATCATCAATCTTCTCTACCATATCTGCCACAGTGAGGGATGCATTGGAGCCATTCTCAAAGTGCTCTTTAATGGTCTCCTGCAATACCAGTAAGTTTTGTCTCCTTTGAGTCAATTGGTCCTCTTCATTGCCCAAGTCCTTTGGTTGTGCTACTTCTTTGACATCTCTTTTGGCCCTTGGCTCTTTGGAATTGCTCTGATCATAATGGAACTCATCCATGAGAAAGCCTAACTTGGCCTTGACGTCTTTTATCCTTGTGGACTCAACTCTGGTTTCATCAATTGATTTTTCCTGTTTCTGTTGCAACTCTGTCAACGTCTCTTGGCATGATTTAAGAGCAGCTTCTGCCATCAATCGGCGCGCTTCGTCATCTTCGATAACAATACCTTCTCCAAGCTCCTCTTGCAGAATTGAAACTCTCTCTTGCAATTCTTTGATCTGCTCCTCAGTTTCCCAATACCTAGCAATGGCATTATCATAAGAGCTCTTCACAAACTCTTTCACAGTTTGTAGAGCCAAGATCTGTTTCTGAAGCTTGTCAACCTCTTCAAGTGCCTCCTTTCTGCTCAATCCAGATTTAGAAACTTTAGAAGCTGCAGAAGTTGTGGTAGCTGGCTTCTTGGATTGGAATTTCTTTGTAGCTGTTGCTGTTTTGACCACACTTTTCAAATCTCTCATGGGAGGCTTTGGGATATTTCCTTTGAACCCTTCTGGTAGTTTTCTTGGAGTCCTTGGTGACGACACATCATCATCATCTTCATCCATAAACGGGACTCGATCTGGAAAGGCCTGAGCAATGGTGTTGTTGGCATTCTGCAACTCTGTAGATATGTGATCGTATCGTTCGGCCAAAGCGCGGTAAGCTTTGAATGATTCTTCCACAAAACCTATCAGCTCCGGTCTCCTCTTGTAATACATTTCTGCTCTCTTGGCAAATGAGTCTCCATCTTCCTCTAGGAGCTTCAAAACACTCTGCACCTTTTCCTCCATATCTGCAGTTTTTTCTTACATGCTTTAGTTTGCCAAATATCAAAGGCACATAGAAGTTAAATGTCTTGTTTATAGGCATCTAGCCAAAGTTCAAGCAAATTTTAATTCTCTGAATAACAATTAGCAATTGAGCGTCCATCGTTGCATACACACAGGAAATGACTTCAATAACTTCAAGAATGCCAACTTTGTTTAAATTTCCTAATCAGCATTGTATTTTTTTTGAAAAGAAATGAAGCTGTGTACATTCCAACATTCTACCAAAATATAGAATTATAGGATTTCAAAGACTTCCATCCCAAAATCTCTATTAAAAATACAAAGTACAACACAGAGAAACATCTTCAGAATCATACTAAAACAATTTAACCTTGACTTTGAGTATATGGCACAACATCAAATCTTTCTTAAACCTCCACTTGAAGGGTTAGATTCTCAATATTACTGAAAATGATCAAGGAAAGCTTGTTTTTTTTTCTTTGACGTTGAAACCAAAGCAAGTCATTTCCTTATTATCTGCTATGAGCCTATGAATGTGTAAAAGGAGAATGAAGATCACCTTGAAGGTTCTGCTCCATCCATTTTGATTGTTTTGTTCTGATGTGGCTAGCCCACCACCATGAATATGCATTGCTTGCAGCTCTCTGCAACATTTTGATTTCTTCTTGTTCTTCTTGACTTCTTGTTGTTGCTGCTGGTTATCTCTTGTCCCTTGGTCCTTGATATTGAGATCTTAATGATGTCAAAGTCAAGAACATGCAAAACCGTGTTTTTCCTTTTACTCTCTATCTATGTATCAAAGATATGGGAAGAGAAGACATGGATTCCATGACAGCAATGGACCAGGAGAAGAAAATAGAAAGAAAAAGTAAAACAAAAGAAGAAGGAGAAGATTTTCAATGAAACAGAAAGAAAGAAAACGTGGGGAGAGATGTTGGAGGCAATTATGGGATGATGGAGGGGAGTAAACTTCGCAGGAATTTAATGTCCAAACTTTCCTTTTAAAAAAGCGTTACACTAACATAGTATGTATCTATCTACGCATGACATGAGCATTCATCCACGTGCCCCTCGCATTGTCCAGCTTTGCCAAATCTCCTTTGGCTTTACACCAACCTCTTTTTTTCTTTCTACTACTATGAGTCGTAGTTGTAAGATCAAGAGTTCAATCATTGAGTCGAACTGTACTTAATATTCACTAACCTGTGGGTGAAACAAAGTTGTCTTTGTATAGAATATACTTGTTTCATGTTTAAAACCAAAAGACTTCTTTTTATCTTTCTTGAACTACGAAAGAAATAATAATCTCAATATATAGTTAACTAGGGTGTATTAATAAGGAAATCATATCGTTTTGTATCTTCTTTCAGCAACTCTCTATGCAGTAGCTTCTCAATTTATAAGCTATTCGAATTGGATAAGTTGTAAATGAATTGAGTAATTTGTATAAGGTTATGGGTTGATACTTAATTATTACTACTATAGTTATATTGTTAAATAAAGTATGTCAAATGTAAGGTACAAAAAAGTTGCTTGCAAAAAGCTGTAATGTGAGGGTGGCAATTGCCGACTTCGAAAAGTTGACGCTTTATATAAAGCTTGAGAGGAGGCGTCCGTAATAGAAAATTGTTGGAGGCACGTTCTCTTGGTTACTTTGCAGTTTGCACTCAACTCGTACTATAAATAGAAAATTACATACTAAAATATGTTTCCATTCCTTAACATTTTAAAAAATATTAATTTATTATTAGTAATAAAATTAAATATATTGGTATTTAGTAAAGAAATTTTTCATAGATAGGCACTGCTCATACACATTAAATCCTACATAATATGGTGCTTGTTGATTAAATTAACATTTCTTTCTCTTCAATTTGATAAGAGTGTATGAAACATAATGATTTATAGGGAGAAACTTGCTCAAATAATGTTATCTCTATGTATCAAGAGAATTAGTTTTATGATTGTCAGATGTGAGAATACTTTAGAAAAAATTGTGAAATGCAAATTAAAAAAAAATTCTCTGAAGAGCAAATCTTTAAAATTACAACATATGTATGCATAAGTGATTAACATTCTAGAGATGATTTTTTTATGTAAAAATATTTGAATGAAATAAATTTTAAAACTCAAATAGAATAGACTTTAAGCAAAAAGGAAAATTTTGATCTAGAAGTGATATTAAAAATTAGTTTTTTTAAGGATATTTTTAGTGAGTTAATGTTTGAGGAAAAATATAATTTTTCTAAAGTAAAAGGAAATATTAAAATCAATAATTGACAATTTAAAAAAAATGTTAAACAACGGAATAGAGAATTTATGTATCTTGAAGAGAAATGAGATATAATCACTATAAGAAATGTTTGCTTTAGTGTCGGGCCTGATTATAGTTAGTGTCAGTGAAACCGATACTCGCACTATGCGATGGATATCTATCATGTTCCACTTAAATGTAGTTTCAGTCACACATCGCTAATTAGCGTCGACTTTCCACCAATTAGTGTCATTTTAGGCTCAAAGTTTAATTCAACGACCAAATTAGCACCAGCACCACCCATTGGCGTTGGTTTAG
The DNA here is from genome assembly GCF_012489685.1 of Lotus japonicus. Taxonomy (NCBI): domain Eukaryota; kingdom Viridiplantae; phylum Streptophyta; class Magnoliopsida; order Fabales; family Fabaceae; genus Lotus; species Lotus japonicus. The sequence goes on along the minus strand of NC_080042.1, from coordinate 80,305,519 downwards.
GCCAACGCTAATGGTACCAGCTAAATTAGTGTTGATATGGGGCTGAAGTTAATTTGAAATTGATCCAACCCATTTAATTGACACATGTTTTAGTGCTGAACTAATCGATGTTGAATTTCGATGAATACTATGTCGCTTTGTCACTATAACACTATCTTCATCTTTTAGTAAAAACTAAAAACCCTAACCTACTCTAACTCTCACAAGCTGATTTTCTCATGGTTTATTTTAACTAGTATTTAGCCCGTTGACCCGTGCGATGCACGATCGCACGGGGAATTTTATTTTGAATCAACTACTAATCACTATCATTGAGGATGGATGAGTATTGATATATATGGAATAATACAATAATGTATTTATTGGCCCTTATTATTTTCTATTGATGTTATTACATATCATTTTCAGTGTGGACATTAATTGGATAGTTTTCCAATATCAACTGTGGTTCACGCTTAATGTGTGTTGTTTGGCACCATCATGAAATCGCTTTGGCACAACAATATATGTCTACAATTGGAAAAAATATTGGAATGAAAATCAAACATTTTATAACATGGAAAAATGATATAGAGCTTTCAGAAAATCTACAACATAAAATTTAAATACCATAGAAGGAAGGACGTGTTTGACAGAGATCCCTGGGTTGCTGTGAGGAGATCTCAAACAATGAGCATACATTTTCCTTGTAGTTTATTGTCTAGAGGTGGACATAAAAAAACAATCAGTATGATTAGATAAGTAGAACATGGACTCAATATTCTGCAAAGAAACTAAATTCATGCTGCTTTTGTGTTGGCTGACAATGAAAAAAATAAATTGGCATAGAGGTCTTCTATTCTAATATGGTGTCCTTTTTCATCTCTTAGAATAAAATTAAATTGTTTCATATTTTTGAACCATTAATTTAACATTGGTAACTTATTCCTAAACATAATATAGAAGTGTTGTTATTGAACTTCAGTATTTTTTTTTTTGGAATAACTTCAGTATCTTAAATTTTACTAAAAATTGTTTAAAAAAATAAAATCTTACTTTAGATACTACAATGCATAACCTCTCTTTATTATAAAAGCAATGCAAAATTTCCAGTGTTTTTCTTCGTATAAACTAAAACCTTGTTAATAAAATAAGACGTATAAAAAGAAGAGGAACACAAAATCCATGAAATGAAGAAAAATATATCAAAGAAAGAAACCAAACACTCATAAAAAATTAGCATAATAGCTGGTGGGTACACTGCGACAATCAGATTAAACTTGTATCATAATTACATGTGAGCAAGGCAGCTTTGGACGAAGGGGTAAAAACTTCGTACGGACTTAACAAGAGGGTGGAAGCCGTGGACACCAATGTGAGGAAGCTCACCAAACTAGACATGAAACTGAATGATGCCCTTCCACAAATCACTGTGGACCCAGAAACCTACACGGTCACAGCAGATGGAGCGGTTCTCACCTGCACCGCAGCTGCTTCTGTTCCTCTTTCGCGGAATTACTTCCTCTTTTAAGCACATAACTCTCTCACCTTCTCATTTTATTATGAGTCCAGATCCAACAAACTTGTAGCCAATCGTGGAATTCCCATTAGCATATCCATTAACATTGTCATGAATGCACTTTTTTCTTGGAAGAAACTGAATGTAAATTTTCGTATATTTATGGATAGCTAAATTTAATTAATTGTTTCTTTTCTGCTCCCAAAAAAAAAAAAGAAATAGCAGACTATAGTGACACAAAAAAAATATTAAGTGTACCTCGAAGTCTCTTAATCCAACTCCGGTCATTTACATTAGATGATCCAGTAAAAGCTACATGGTAATCAATTACCATCAATTTGCTGTGAACATTGACTATATTACATTTAGAATATCTAAACTAAATTTCTATAACCATTTCAGGATTACCTAATAGCATGATAAAATAAGATGAGATACTGGCTTGAAGTCTACCATGAGATCTTAGACCATAGAAAGAATTGCAATCATTTGTCTTGAGACCAAAAATAGCTCCAAGATTGTGCAATATGTGGAGTGTTTGCCTCTAGAAATTGTTCTATATAGTCAATGTGTTAATCCCCACATTGATACAGAACCACCATCACACCTTGTTATCATTCGTTATCACACTGTGTTATCTCATTCACCACAGTAAAAGATTTAGGTATACATAAAATAGGAGCAGATTCATCAGGGACTATCCTTGTCTTGCCATCGAAGAGTATATTGAACTCATGTGAGGTTGCCCAACCCCACTCCACCATTGGTCACCACAACAAAATAGATAATTTTAATTTATAGGCCTTTCCCTGAGCAATTTCACCCCGATATTTCTTGATCATTGATTTCCGAATGATTGCTTCAATCTTCAATTTTCTGGCCCTGAACCAACAAATAACAACGAATTACATAAACAAATAATACCAAAATCTTTCTTTTACTATTGGAGTAGGAGGGGGAGGAAGATATACTGTTGGAGCTGACATTCTCTCTTCAGCAGACCTGTGCCCACATTCCATCATATACCTGAAATCACAAAGTTGATGTGTTAATGACTATACTCCTTGGTAATGTGTACATAAAACAAACATTTAACAGTACATCACTGATGGACATACTTGAGAACCCAAGACAAAACAAAAAGAAAACTTTAAGATAAACTGAACCACCTAGACAATAGAGTAAAATACTTAAGCCAACCATGACTCCATTGGTTGCAATATTTGATAGTTGGTGCACAAGCTTGACACTAATCGGTTCTAAAATTCAAAACTAAGCAAACAATATCTCTCATGCTCAGTATGCAAATGTTTACAAAAAAAATTGAATTAATTGTGGCATATTGTCAGTACTCAATGAACGAAGAATTAATATTAAAAGGGCTACCATCTTACTTTAAAGAAGAAATATGATGCAATCAATCTAGTTTGTGCATAGTCAAGTACAATGTATGTACAACTGAATAATGCTCCTTGCAATGCATGCATTATGAATATATGATATGATATATTCGTAATGCGGTTAGTGTTGGACAAAATGGAGAATCAATAGTCATGTACTCGCACAGTAAGCATTATCATATGCTTATATACAAAAAGAAATCTAGACAAAATAGGTAAAACATCATCAAAACTAATGAAAGATAGTTTTCCGAAGCAACAAAAAAAAAAACTAATGAAAGATCACAACCTTTGTGCTTACAGTTATTTGTCCCTTTACTCTAATCATTTGTGTGTTCTGATTGTGTTAACGATAAATGAGGAATATTCCATTGTTAGTAACAATAATGATATAGTTGATCACCGAGGCTAGAAGAATGAAGTTTGTTATATGATGTGCTTACATGGAATAAGAAATATTCCATTGCATGAAAGAATTATCATTGTATATAAGCTTCATTTAACTCTTGAAATCTAGCACTAACATCACTGACATCTTTGTGCTTGTCATGATGCCATTTCTATCAAAAGGAATAGAATGAAGTAGAGTCATGCATATTATATAGTAAGTAAAACTTGTATTTTATTTTTGAAAAATTGTATATAGAGCCCTAGCAGGAGTAACTCAAAAGGCATGGATTAGAAGAAAAAATAACTAATAAATTTGAGGATTTTGCTATAGATTGGGGAAGGGAGAAGCTGACGTAGAACCTACCAATTCCACTCTCCTTCACAGGCATAAAAGGAAACTGGGAGATGTAAACTCCATTCAGATGTAAGCTCCCAATTCCACTCTTCTGCTTTTGCCACTCACTAAATTTGGAATTAGGTAGCTACTGGAGTTTTTGAAGCAGACTTATTGGGTCTCTTTTTTCCCTGATCCACCTACAAAACATATGAATTACATGCTTTGAACAGAAAAAGTTTCTTAATCCAAGCAAACTCCAGTCATAATTTATATCATGTTGCAAATTGCAGCAATAATGAACACAGGAACTGCAGCAATAATGAACAGAGGAATTGCAGTATATGCCACTGATTGCATCCAATTTAGTAAACAGAAAAGTAGTGTGTGGAGTTTGTTTGTTTTTTGAAATTCAATACATAAAACTGAGCTAACTGATTAAAAATCTCATTAAGGTTATAGATTGGAGTAAAGCACCAAAAAAATGAAAGAGCAAATAAAAACACCCAACAGTAAAAATTGAGCATCACTTAATCTAGATGCTCAATTTTGATGTTAGTCTTTAGCCCGGATGTGCCACTCATAAAACTGTAGCCGTCTCTCCTAACAAAATGATTCTTCTGGGTTCAAACTTGTGTTCTCACTCTTACTGGTCTAACTTGCTTACCAACGTCTTTGTAGTAGATACTCACATTTTGCTTTAGGCCAGAAACTAATTATTAAGTTAATAATATAATTAGACAGACTTTCTAATTTCAGATGCATTCAAAGTATATTCTTCCTTGCTCATTTTTCTGATAGTTCCAAAGTAGGTTATGGCAGTCCCATAAAATAAAACTATTAGCAACAACAATGAACAAAATACAGTGGGAAGCAAAAAACAAAAAACCTAGAAGGTACTATTACTGAAGAGAGGAGTAATAGTGGTTAGAAGAGCTTAACCCAATAATGGTGGTCACTGATATTCCATCCACTTAAATCCATTGAAGCTATTTAGAGGGTCTTTCCATCTTGTTCTCTCTGCAGCTAAAGGGAGTGGTGAGTTCTCAAATGGTTCAGCAGCAAACACATCCAATCTAAAAAAGCTCAACGCTTTTCCCTCATTTCCTGGCCCTGGAAAAAAAAGCCCCAAGAAAAAGGTAAAATGCAAAAAAGTTTCATGCTTTGAACTGAAAGACTGAAAGATCTTCACAAAGGTAACAACATGTTCATCTTAGTAAGAGCAAAAACAAAGAAAAGTTGTTAGATAGCTTCAATAGTTTGAAATACCATCCTGCATTATGAAGAGAATTGAAATACTAATATTTTTGCTTACATTTTAATACAATGCTACATGTATATATATCTGTACAAAATGGAGCTGCGTGAATCCTATAGTAAATGAGAGAATCCTACAATAAAAGAGATCATTTGAATTTCAAATTCAAATGAATTAAGGGAAAGAATATTCCTACATTAAATTTATATGTAAAGTTGGATTCCAGTGAGAATTGTACAATTTTTACAATAAGACAGCTGGTAACCAATGTAAGGTCTTCATTGACCAATTAAATTGGATGTGTGATGCAAAACTATATGGAAGTTAACTTAGTGCATAGGTAGATACCATACCCCCTCATATAGCCTGTTAATTTTTTTACCATATTGACTTTGAACTGCACAACTATATAGCATTTCCAATCAACAAATTATACAGTAGACATTTCTGAATCATAACTCAAACTTGCTCTTACAACTTTTACCTTTTCATTTATAATATAGTTTAAAACTCCACTAAATCAAACACATAAATTTATAATTCTCAAACTTTATACTCCAAGAACTATAATAGGATAAGGGTTTCAGCTTAGACAAAATAAAGTAAATTTTAAGTAGATAAGTATTTATAAAAAATGCAATAATTTTAAGATTGCATTTCATTATAACTCCCTAAAATACTGTGTCATTCCATAATTTGATTAATTTATAAGCTGCTTTTACTACAACAATACAGATTATAAGGAGACCCATAAAGACTTTTACAGCTGCATTATCAATATGGAAGGACTTCAAATTAGTAGCACGATCAATAGTGACTATAACCTCACCTTCTCTACCTGTTGACTGCAATGATCTCATCCAAGATATTGGCGACTGGAGCTTAACATTGGACGATAAATAATTTAATTGCACATTTAATGAGGTTGTGATTCCTTCTATTCCAAATGGGTCTAAATTGCATCAAATAAAAAATCCAGGAGCGGTAAAATCTGAAGAAACTACATGGCACAGTCTCCCAACAATTCCCAACAGCACATCAGAAGTAGCTACATGTAAATGATGTTATAGAGGGATGAGTCCATTGGTTAAGGATCTTACTAATAGTATGAACTGTATCATCTTTCCAAGCTCCAGGAGGTGAAGCTAGTGAACTTGTCCACTGCAACTACCTACAAACAGTTCAGAAATTTGAGAAAGAGAATTGTGAGCAAATCCACCGCATATTCAACGCAAATCCCATGATTTGGGGGAAGCGAGAAATCGGGAAAAAGGACGGATGGAGGCAGAACGGGGAAGAGTAGTAGTGTAGTTGATTCTTAATGTAGAGTTTGGTTGAGCTTTTTATTGTTTTTTTTTTTCAAGGAGCTTTTTAATTTTTATTGTTTATTATAATATAGCCGAAATGAATCAAAATCCAATAACAAAGTTAGCATAGAACAAAGAAATATGAAGCAACCGCATCTTCTTTTATAATTTAGTTTTAGTGATAGTGTCAGTAATTACAAATTCATTGCACAACTTTTTTTATTTATTATATTCATAAAGTGGATTATGCCGCCAACATGTCAAAATGTGATTAGGTTAGTACTTTGAACATAAGTGTAAAAAATATACCAGTCCAACCGAACCTGCATTTCAACATGCTAGTGACGGGTCACCCCACCACCCGTTGGAGCCATCCCTAAGGATTGAAAGGAAGAAAGTACAACTACCTCATCCATTTGAGGGCAACATAAACATTGTAATTCGTTTGTTTTTGTTCTATGTGGTTCTTCTTTGCATCTGGCTTTTATGTGGTCCAAAGGAAAATATGCCAGCTTTTATAGAAGAGAATAACAGGATGGAGAAGGGATTAGGTTAAAAGTGTAAAACAAAACTGCAAAATGGATTAATGAAATTACTAACAAAATAAATAGGGGAAAAACTTATACTAGAAAATAAAAATTAAAACATACAAATTATTTTAATTTTAGTCAATTTTTTAATTCAGTTCATTTCTCTAGAGTGAATTACCACTCCACGTCGAAATTGCGAGAACAATTTAAGAAAAAATTAAATATATATGACTCATACAATCCTCCATTTTAACTAGTTTTGTCAAAGTGAAATTATTTTGTATTATAGACATATTAGTGAAGTGATTGGCCATATCGTATGTTCAAGATTGAAACTATCCATTTCAATTTGAGCTAATACAATAAAAGGAGAAGGGGATTTTATGTACAAAAAATACATTGATGGATGGATAATGGATTATTTCGCCTCCTCTACTTATAGAAGGTGGTCACAAAGGTTCCCTAGTCATAGAAGACGTGGTAATTTTCTATGCTTCAAAATTCTGAAGATTAGCCAGCCATTGTTCCATGTAATTGTTGCCAGCTGCAAATGCAATAGCAACCCAAAACAACAATTAGTACAAATGGCTTATCTTAGTCTCTTAAAATGTCAAATTATAAGAATAATAAGTACTTTAATGATGCTTTCACTCGACAAAAGTTGATTTAAAAGCATATGCATCTTTACTATTACAAAACAACTTTCCCTAATTTTAATGATTACAAACATCTCAACTAAATATGGCAAGTTGTTATTTTAAACACAACAATACCCAAATTGCAGTTTGGAGTGTGCAATTGATACAAGTTCAATCATCATGATCAGTATCGGTTCAAGGCAATATAATTTATGTATAAACGTGCACCCAACCATAAAGATATGAAAAACAAGAACACATTTTCCTTTTAGTCAAGACAGAAAAGGTTCTGATATTAGAAAAGATAAAGGTTGTTCTGCTTAAGGGCTTAGCACATCGAAGAATCACAAAAGGAATTTTAGTAAATCAATGGCTATGGCTTGTATGGTGAAGAATTTAGGACCATATATCAGATTGTGAAGTTGAAGTTACCATATATTAGTGCATAGCTTTTTTCTCTATCATGAAAGCAACTTGGCAAAAGTGATTCACCGCCCTGAGCAATAGTTTTAAGCTTAGACATTTCTTTTTTACTAAAGCAAACATTCCTTAAGAGTTGAAAGAAATACATGGCAAAAACATCAGGAAACCTCCTAGAACAGAGAAACAAACAATGAACAAAGAAAATTAGCTCAGAAAAGCAAAAATTGGCATACAAAAAACAAAATAGAACCCATAACCACATGCTAGAAAAGCTTGCCCCTACTATATCCATTCCACACACACCAAAATTTTAGAAAATAAAAAACAAAGACCTTTTATTTGTCTTATATTATGTGTTTGTATTTAGTGAGCCAGAAAGGCCTAATCATCATTGCAAATTGCACTTACAGTTGATTGCCATGTATCAACACAACACAATCACATACAGAACAATGATGATAATGATAGACACATTTCTTCATCAAGATCAGAATCATCAAAAGGCTAACCAAACTAAACATCTTACAATACATATAAAAAGCATCTGAACAAGGAATATTCGACTTTAACATAACCAGCATAAAGAAATTATTCAAGTCAGAATAAGTGCATGTTGGGATAAACAGTGAAACCAAAATCACGGTGAATAGTCTCAAAAACTAAGAGAAGTTGCTTCTGTTCGCGATGATTTTGACTCACCGTATCCAAAGATGCACTAAGTTAAACAGTGCTAAGAGTTTCAAACAGAGCAGAATAACTCAATGAAAACAAATTACAAAAATAGAGAACATGTACTAAATCTTACCAGAAGAAAATTCATTTGGGAGGTTCTTGATAGCACTCAAAAGCTCATCATTTGAAGCCTCCACCACTTCCTTGCAGCCAGGTCTATAGCAAGGAACCAGCACAGCAAAACTACCATCAGACTCATCATCATCACTCTGAAAATCAGAGCCATGAGGCTCCAACCACCCAATGGACCAATCTGAGCCCTCAGATTCAGAGTCTGACAAGCAACCACCACCATCAGATGGCACCAAAACAACATCATACTCCCTATCAACTCTCCTCTCTTCCCTGCTCTGCCACTTCTTTTTCACCTTGGCTATCTTTGTCCCCTTCACCAAACTCTCAAACTTCCTAGCCTCTCCTTCCTTCTTCATTGATGATGAATTCAGAGAAGAGCCACTAGGAACAGGTTCCTTCTCCTTGCCACTCCAGAACCACCATGGGAAACGAGGCAAAGAGATAGCCATACTTGCAATTTCCAATTGGAGATTCAAGGCTAAAGGGTTTACAATGACTCAATGAGTGTGAAGCTCTTCTAGAGGCCAAAGATTAATGAACCCAACAAACACATTAATTTCAAATCAATAATCCAAAAAAATTTCATAGCAGGGATGAAGCAGATGCAGTTAATTTATCAAAAGGACAAGGTTTCCTGATTCCTCAAATATCAACCCCAATTTCAATTCAGCAAGTTGAATTGAATAACATCATTACATCATAGCCTTGATTTACTGGCCCATTTTCCCAAAATTGAATGTCAGAAAAAAATTGGCTTCCCCCACACACAACAACACTCAATGGAAAATAAATTAGTACTATTATCCAAATTATCCAAATCTCAAAACAATAAATGCTATCACTTTCTTCATAACTCAAAACACATAACCCCCAAACCAAATCACAATGACACAGTCTACTCAGCGCAAAATAGCAAACAAGATGAAACCCAGAATACCCTTTTGAGAAAAGACTTCAACTTTGTGTCAAAAACGGGAAATCCCCAAAAAAAAAATTCCTCGCCGGAAAACCGAACCTTATAAAACAGAGGAGATCGGAGCCGGCGAAAGAAAAAAAACCGGCGAGACAATGAATGGATGACTCAGAGAGTTGAAATTGTAACCCTAACTCGCTAATCTCTCTCTCTGTATGTGATCGTCTTCTTCCTTGTGCTTCACTCTGAAGCGAACCCAATCACACTGAAACTCGTCTTACTCTGCATTTATAAAGAGAGTTTGTTTTTTTCTATCTTGTAAGATTGGACGGTTCAGATTGCACCGGTGATTGAAGGTGTTGGGTTGTTACTGTGGACTGTATGTGGGTAATGAAAACCCGTGGTGGTTAAAAAGAAATATGTGGTTGTTGCTGAGAAAATATTGGACGTTGATTCTTGGATGAAAAAGATAATAACCGTCCAAAGTAGATGACGTGCATGAGCATTAGCCTGATTTGGATGCATGTTTCCAACTTGTTGACAAGTGTCATTAATGTCAGCCAGTAATGGATATTGTCAATTTCAAAATTAATCTTAATAATCATGATTAAGTTGTTTTTTTGGAAAGTAGTAGTGATTAAGTTAAATTCAAGTAGCCTTGTTTAAATATCATTGTGAATGTTTTCCCATGACTAAAAAGAAATAAATAAATACTACTATTGTCAAAATCAGCATATTTATGAATTGCCATTTAAAAGTCCATCTGATATAGTAGCACTACTTTAAATCTTTAAATTAAAGTAAAACATTTTGACAACTCCATAAAGTAATTGTTAGATTTTTTTTATATCGGAAAGATAAATTGCACCCTATCAGAAATCAATCTCTAGACCTCCCCTTACCACTTGAGCTATCATACGGGGACAAAACATTTATTAGATTGATTGGGTTCATTAATTAATTTTTTTGAACTTGGAAGATTAAAGAACGCAAGTACAAAAGAAAAAAATTAAATAAGAAAATCTTGGCACATAGTGAGATCATGTCCTTCAAGAAGCATCTCTGAGGATTAGCTAAAGTGATAAGAGTTAAGGACATAAGAGTTGGATGAAATGAAAGTGTGAAGGGTCAGAGTTCGTCGAACCCTTATAAATAATTAATTTATTAATATTACTAACAACTAACATTTACTTATAAAAAAAAAATCCGGCAAGAAACTACACCTTTGGACAGGTTTCACTATTTACTTTGTCTATAATTCCAACTTTAAATTTGGTAAAATTCAACTTGTGTTTTCTATCAACCGATTGTTCATTGTAGGCAGCTAGCTTCATGTTTGGATCATTTTGAGATCAATCATGTTAAGGGGGGGGGGGGGGATAAAGTGGCTCATCTTTTAACAGCTAGTGCTAATGAGTGCCCAAATTCTGTATGGTGGGATAATTTTCCAGCTCCAATTACCACGGCTTTACTAGCTAATGTACTAGAAATTTCCATTTAATATAAAGTTGTATTTTCCATATAAAAACTTATTCTCGAGAAAATAGTAAATAAAACTAATATTTAATCAGAAATATACTATTAAAAAATAAGCATGCTTTCAATTTTTTTAAATTATTAAAAACATTTTAAATTTAAAAGTAAAGTTATATTTAATTTGTTCATTTAGCGCATCATTCACATCATTTTATCACGAATATTCCTTTATTTCTCATAGATGAGGTGAAATTTGGGTATGCATGAATTATTTTCTTTACTAAATTGGAAAATGATACTGTAGAAATCAATAGACAAATACTATAATTATAGTGGAGATTGATTTCAGAGGCACAAGTAAGTTGCATTTGATAAATCATTTTTATGTTCAATTAGAAGGCACAAAACAAAACACTTTGGAGGTAATTGATTCCGAAACTCGTACGAAAATGATTGAAGGTCAATATGTCATCTGTGTATTTCTACGCGGAAATTGTTGGTGGTTGTCCGTGGAGTAATCAGTACTCAAAGAATAGAGAAAAATGGGAACAAATAAAAGTTAGCATAGCCAAAACGATGACAAATTATATTTGACGTAGCAAAAAAGTTTAAAAGAAAAAAAGAGTATATTTTTTCATCCGATTTTCTTAGAAGGAGCTCTTTCAATTGACCTTTGCTCATTTGATTCTCTTCTTTTTAAAACATTAAACGTTTGGCTAACGTTATTGCCATCGATATATAATAATACATTTAAATTATTATATAAATTCCAACAATTGATGTTTGAATATAGTACTAATTATAAAGGATGCTCACGTAGGGTATTTAAAAAAAAAAAAAATCCTGAACCCAGCAATGACCCAACGAAACGCATGAAGGAGTCATCAGCATTCAGCAAGAATCTTAAAAAAGATGTTTGATCTCACCCAGTAAAACACTCTTCAGATAGGTAAAATAAGAATTTGTAAAGTGGTAATAAATATTTGATTATGCGATAGGAAGAAGACGAATGATCACGTACTGCACGATTTTCTTCTAAAATTTCTTAAAGAGATTATAGGAATGCTAGATTTGAGAAATAAAAAGATTCTAGAATTGATATGTGATGCAATACTCCATTGAATTTCATTCCATCAATCATTATGATAGAGAGAAACTCTACCAAGTAAAATCAAAGGAAGAAAATCAAAAGAAAATTATGAAAAGAAGATAAAATAAAACTTTGTCAATTTTTTTGTTATCTATTCAAGAGTAAAAGATACAATTTATAGCTAACATAATTCTCTAGATGACCAACAAATAACAAATGACATCATCATAATAAAGAAAATATACTAGAAGTTGACACCTAATAAAAGTTTGGACATTAAACTTATATTAATAAACTATAGATAATAAAAGATAAAGTGCATAAGACCCAATAGTCATAAGCCCATCAGAATGAGCCTTCCACCACATTATTGGTATCACCTCCAACCAATTTAACTGAATTTTGAACTCGAGATGTTCATGTGAAAGAAGATCGAGTTTTCTCTTTCTAGCAGTATACAGAGAGTAAACCTCGTTGTTGAAGAGAACTAAGAAGAAGCTCGAGGAAAACGTTCGATGTGTGAAACTATCAATTACTTTTGATCAATCCACATGTATCCTTTAAGAAATGGAGAAGATAATGACAATGATTAAGTTTCATCAATAATGATCTCAACCATCGTAGCTGTAGTAAAGATCTGAGAAGAACTTTGATATTCTCACACCTCATTTTCTCTTACATGTCACTTTCACATTTTTTTTTAATATCTCTCATCTATTCTATCACATCATTTATCATATCACTAATTTATTTATCCTCTACTACTACATCTGTCTAGAAGTGGAGAAGTGTGTTTGCACAATTTTCCAATCTGGAAAATTTTGTTGGATCCCGAAAGTTCAACTAATATGATGTCTTATAATTGCTCAACAACATTGGATATTTGATTCTATTCATGACTATAATTTGACTACCTTTATTGGAGAATGGATAGTTCCAATGTTTTACAAGAAACTTAGATTGACTCTCGAAACAGAGAAAATCAATAAGATTATCATTGTATGTTTCTCGGTGGTAGTCCAATCATCAGTTTTAGTTTAGTACTGGGCCGACCCTCTCTAAATAATTTGGGCACGATAGTGTCAACCCTCCATTTCTTGTTGAAATTTAAAAATAAAAGCGGGAAAGGAGGAATTGTGATAAAAGAAAGATATATAAGAAATCCATATAAGGAACACAATCATTCATCTTCGCAAAAAAAGAAATATAGTAATTCATATAAAGAACGCAATCTTTTATCTCATAAAAAATATTTCATAAAAAATATATAAGCGATTCAAGTAAGGAACAAAGTCTTTCACCTCGAAAAAGAAATAGAAGAAAAGAGCTTCATGATTGATTGTTCTCAAGTTGTGATCAACCTCTTCCTAATCGGGTTTGAGATGAGATGAGTCCATCTTTTTGCATATAATTTGATTTGATTTCAAGCCCCACCATTAATATCTCATGGGGTATGTGGCGGAAGATCACCTCACATTTCCAATGTTCATTGTAATTCTACGTGACTTTTTTTGTTGTTGTTGTTTGGTCATATTTCATGGAGGAATTTAGCATACACAAATAGAAGCTTGTGTAAGGTTACACAAGGGCCTTTTGACCTATGGTAGCAGGTTTTAAAAAAAAATCAAAAAACATATATATTAGTAAATTAGTTCATGAGGGATTAGGTTAATTATTTAATAGTTTAAAAAAATTAATTATTCAATATGTTCTTCCTCCTCCATCACCATCTGTCAACATGTTCTTTCCCAGAAAGATCCCATCTTCAAACCGTAAAAACCCAAAAAAAATGAAGAAAAAAAAATCTCAAGATCAAAAACCCCCAAATACATGATTAATTGGATATATTCATCCACCAAACCCAGAAATTCATCCTAACACAAAACAAAACATGCTTCTTTTCTTTCCATTTAGATCAACCCATTTGATTTGACACTGTCACCACCCATTCAAAAAGTCAAAATCAAAATCAAAATCAAAATCAAAATCAAAACTTTCCTCTCCCCCACTAGTTTTCTCTCTTGCCAAACACCATATAGAAAAGAAAATTTCAAAAAGCAAGGGTTTGTGAATAGTAAACCATGAGTCTTGGTCACCAACCAGATTCGTCCCTCTTTCAACATAAATCCACCATCAATACTGAGTTCCACCCTCCGTGCCGCTGCCACCACTGCAGGCTCGCTGCTCTACACCCATCTCAGATCTGGTTGCAGGGAGATGCATCAGATCGGAACACAACCGGCACCGGCCTCCATACCCAACCACACTGAGCCATCAATTACCCAACAAACAAGCGCGAACCCTGAAACCTAGCTTAAAAATCCCCACCCATAACAGAGCCGAGAAGAAGATAGGGAGAGAAAAGGGAGGGGATTTCTTCGCACCAAACCCTCAGCCACTGCGCCACAACCTGAACCCCCCACCATGTGCGGCCAGCGTCGTGAAGAAGAGAATGATGGTGGAGATGGAAAGA